>NC_140165.1:228164086-228247094 GCF_963971535.1 Notolepis coatsorum
ATGTGAAGCGGAGACACCTCAGTGTTTTATAAAGTTAATATGGACTACGCCCTTTGCTTTGTAGATGTTCAATAAAACACAAGATTGCTGTAATGTAACAGTGCTTTACGTGTACACATATGCACACTCACATCCCACACACACACATACTTAATGCTACTGCCTGTGTGTAGCAGAGCAGAGTTGTGTGAATAATGAAATGGATGAATAGTGGATGAAGGGATTAAAGAATGAATAGCCTGGTTGAAATATGTATGTTGGAGTGAGATGTAGACAGTGTGCTCATGTGTTTCAATAAATATCACAGCGAAGGCTTACTGTGTATACTTTCAAATTCTTACAGAAGGTATTACACGGTAGACTGTAAACCTTTTGCACAGTGTTATTTAGATTAAGTATATATGAGATATTACGGCAATACGGCAGTATACTATGTATTATACCATGCTGTATACCATATGTATTATAATAGTCCACTGGATGCAATTGATTACATTTCAGTGCTGAACATATTATGTCCTGAAGCTGTGCTAAACTATTTGAATGCTACATGTTTTTTGTACACAATAAACTCATAGAAAACCTTAACCATAACCACCAACGCTTGAGCGCCAATAGCGAGTAAACTAGTTTTTTGATCCTTTGATCTTTTTCCTTTGATCCCCGTTCTAAACGGTCATCCGGATCACTCTAGGTGTCCCTGGCTCATTTGCCTACGTTGGAATTGCAATGCCGATCGAATCTCACCAGGTGGCAGTATCGCCTACCTTTTGAACTCTGATAGAAAGGGATCAGTAAAGGCAATGTCTGAACTGGACTGTCAAGACTCGCTCTGAGGGGGAGGAGCTCTTGCAGAGCAATCACTAGGAGATCTGCTTGCCTCAAAACCTATAGTTTACCGTAAACACAAGTAATTACATATAAACGAGTAATCGCGATCACCGATAAGATCATTGGAATTATTCTTTTTGGAGTACCTTCTGGCTAAGGTAAGGTATATTCTATGTCTATTTTACCGAACCTGAAACATGTTTCTGTAACGATCACAGTGTCTTATTTTACCGGACCTAAACCAAGCTTTTTCTAACGATCGCATTTTCGGGGTAAGGTATATACCTTTGATTTGGGAGTATTTGGGGTTTCAGGGTATCAACCAGAACCATTTGGGCTTTCTTGCATATAATGCGTCTTATCTCGCGATCTATGGAAAAATACTGGATTATTTTGGAAATGGGCGATGTTTAGCGTGTAATAAACTACAGTGTGTAGAAACAAACTATTTTTTTTACACGTTGGACTCGAAATAGTGTCTGTCAAATGAGCCATACTATTTTCTCCATAGCTAAAATATAGAATATACAATAGCTCCACAAAGATCGTGAAATATCGTGAAAATGGTCAAGAAAAGCTGGCGCTAGCCAGTGCAGATGGGGAAAGCTTGTGGCCGTCAAAGAGTTAACCATAACCACCTAACACTAACCACCTAACACTAACCATAACCACCTAACACTAACCATAACAACCTAACACTAACCACCTAACACTGGGGGCAACAGTGGCTCAGGGGGTAGAGTGGCTGCCTGGTAGTCATAAGGTTCATAAACTGGATTATGTATCTGTTGTCCCTTGTCTATTTTTTACTTTTCTTTGTACTCTGATGTGGGTAACAAACAAATAACTAATATTATTATTAGATTATATTTGATTACATTACCTTAGTGTAGCAGGGTGGATTATCCCTGCTTCGTGGGAACGGTAGCTGGACACAGTAGAGCTCTGTCTGACTGCACCCTCGTCTTTGGGCCTGGAGCGTCAAACTGGGACCCGGTAGTGGGAGTGAATGGGGCCCGGGATTTACCAACCTGGTTTGGTACTCTGGTCCTCCTCGCCTCTCCGGGGCGGTCAGCAGTACTCCCCAACTCGCTCTCACTTCCCTGATTACCTCCGTGGGCTCTCCCACACCTAGTGACTGATATGCCTAAATAGATTTGTTCCTCCCGCAAGCAGTACCCTCCCTTGATGACCACTAGAAACCTTACAATGAAAAGGGGAGAGTTGGGTAGGAAGGGGTTAATCATATATACGTTACCCACACCAAAAGAGTTAATACTGGGCACAGGAATGGACACGCACACAGAATCCCATCTAATGTTTAATACTAGTTGTACTGTTCAGTTACAATGATCTTCTCTTCATGGTGTCTTCTCTTCATGGTGTCTTCTCTTTATGGTGTCTTCTCTTCATGGTGTCTTCTCTTCATGGTGTCTTCTCTTCACTGGTGTCTTCTCTTCACTGGTGTCTTCTCGTCACTGGTGTCTTGTCTTCATGGTGTCTTGTCTTCACTGGTGTCTTCTCTTCAATGGTGTCTTCTCTTCATGGTGTCTTCTCTTCACTGGTGTCTTCTCTTCATGGTGTCTTCTCTTCATGGTGTCTTGTCTTCACTGGTGTCTTCTCTTCAATGGTGTCCTGTCTTCATGGTGTCTTGTCTTCACTGGTGTCTTCTCTTCACTGGTGTCTTCTCTTCATGGTGTCTTCTCTTCATGGTGTCTTCTCTTCATGGTGTCTTGTATTCACTGGTGTCTTCTCTTCATGGTGTCTTCTCTTCATGGTGTCTTGTCTTCACTGGTGTCTTCTCTTCACTGGTGTCTTGTCTTCATGGTGTCTTGTCTTCACTGGTGTCTTGTCTTCATGGTGTCTTGTCTTCACTGGTGTCTTCTCTTCATGGTGTCTTGTCTTCACTGGTGTCTTCTCTTCATGGTTTCTTGTCGTCAATGGTGTCTTCTCTTCACTGGTGTCTTCTCCTCACTGGTGTCTTCTCTTCATGGTGTCTTCTCTTCATGGTGTCTTGTCTTCACTGGTGTCTTCTCTTCATGGTTTCTTGTCTTCAATGGTGTCTTCTCTTCACTGGTGTCTTCTCTTCACTGGTGTCTTCTCTTCATGGTGTCTTGTCTTCACTGGTGTCTCTTCATGGTGTCTTGTCTTCACTGGTGTCGTCTCTTCACTGGGGTCTTCTCTTCATGGTGTCTTGTCTTCACTGGTGTCTTCTCCTCATGGTGTCTTGTCTTCACTGGTGTCTTCTCTTCATGGTGTCTTGTCTTCACTGGTGTCTTCTCTTCACTGGTGTCTTGTCGTCACTGGTGTCTTCTCTTCATGGTGTCTTCTCTTCATGGTGTCTTGTCTTCACTGGTGTCTTCTCTTCATGGTGTCTTCTCTTCATGGTGTCTTCTCTTCACTGGTGTCTTCTCTTCATGGTGTCTTCTCTTCAATGGTGTCTTCTCCTCATGGTGTCTTGTCTTCACTGGTGTCTTCTCTTCAATGGTGTCTTGTCTTCACTGGTGTCTTTTCTTCACTGGTGTCTTCTCTTCACTGGTGTCTTGTCTTCATGGTGTCTTCTCTTCACTGGTGTCTTCTCTTCACTGGTGTCTTCTCTTCATGGTGTCTTCTCTTCATGGTGTCTTCTCTTCACTGGTGTCTTCTCTTCACTGGTGTCTTGTCTTCACTGGTGTCTTCTCTTCACTGGTGTCTTCTCTTCACTGGTGTCTTCTCTTCACTGGTGTCTTCTCTTCAATGGTGTCTTTGTCTTCACTGGTGTCTTTTCTTCACTGGTGTCTTCTCTTCACTGGTGTCTTGTCTTCATGGTGTCTTCTCTTCCCTGGTGTCTTCTCTTCCCTGGTGTCGTCTCTTCACTGGTGTCTTCTCTTCACTGGTGTCTTCTCTTCACTGGTGTCTTCTCTTCAGTGGTGTCTTCTCTTCATGGTGTCTTTGTCTTCACTGGTGTCTTCTCTTCACTGGTGTCTTCTCTTCACTGGTGTCTTGTCTTCATGGTGTCTTCTCTTCCCTGGTGTCTTCTCTTCCCTGGTGTCGTCTCTTCACTGGTGTCTTCTCTTCACTGGTGTCTTCTCTTCAATGGTGTCTTTGTCTTCACTGGTGTCTCCTCTTCATGGTGTCTTCTCTTCCCTGGTGTCTTCTCTTCCCTGGTGTCGTCTCTTCACTGGTGTCTTCTCTTCATGGTGTCTTGTCTTCACTGGTGTCTTCTCTTTACTGGTGTCTTCTCTTCATGGTGTCTTGTCTTCACTGGTGTCTTCTCTTTACTGGTGTCTTCTCTTCACTGGTGTCTTCTCTTCATGGTGTCTTGTCTTCACTGGTGTCTTCACTTCACTGGTGTCTTCTCTTCACTGATGTCTTGTCTTCATGGTGTCTTCTCTTCACTGGTGTCTTCTCTTCAGTGGTGTCTTCTCTTCATGGTGTCTTCTCTTCACTGGTGTCTTCTCTTCACTGGTGTCTTCTCTGCATGGTGTCTTGTCTTCACTGGTGTCTTCTCTTTACTGGTGTCTTCTCTTCAGTGGTGTCTTCTCTTCACTGGTGTCTTGTCTTCATGGTGTCTTCTCTTCACTGGTGTCTTCTCTTCACTGGTGTCTTCTCTTCATGGTGTCTTCTCTTCACTGGTGTCTTGTCTTCATGGTGTCTTCTCTTCATGGTGTCTTGTCTTCACTGGTGTCTCTTCACTGGTGTCTTGTCGTCACTGGTGTCTTCTCTTCATGGTGTCTTCTCTTCATGGTGTCTTGTCTTCACTGGTGTCTTCTCTTCATGGTGTCTTCTCTTCATGGTGTCTTCTCTTCACTGGTGTCTTCTCTTCATGGTGTCTTCTCTTCACTGGTGTCTTCTCTTCATGGTGTCTTGTCTTCACTGGTGTCTTCTCTTCATGGTGTCTTCTCTTCAGTGGTGTCTTCTCTTCACTGGTGTTTTGTCTTCATGGTGTCTTCTCTTCACTGGTGTCTTCTCTTCACTGGTGTCTTCTCTTCATGGTGTCTTCTCTTCATGGTGTCTTCTCTTCATGGTGTCTTCTCTTCACTGGTGTCTTGTCTTCATGGTGTCTTCTCTTCATGGTGTCTTGTCTTCACTGGTGTCGTCTCTTCACTGGTGTCTTCTCTTCATGGTGTCTTCACTGGTGTCTCTTCACTGGTGTCTTGTCGTCACTGGTGTCTTCTCTTCATGGTGTCTTCTCTTCATGGTGTCTTCACTGGTGTCTTCTCTTCATGGTGTCTTGTCTTCACTGGTGTCTTCTCTTCATGGTGTCTTCTCTTCATGGTGTCTTCTCTTCACTGGTGTCTTCTCTTCATGGTGTCTTCTCTTCAATGGTGTCTTCTCCTCATGGTGTCTTGTCTTCACTGGTGTCTTCTCTTCAATGGTGTCTTGTCTTCACTGGTGTCTTCTCTTCACTGGTGTCTTCTCTTCACTGGTGTCTTGTCTTCATGGTGTCTTCTCTTCACTGGTGTCTTCTCTTCACTGGTGTCTTCTCTTCATGGTGTCTTGTCTTCACTGGTGTCTTCTCTTTACTGGTGTCTTCTCTTCACTGGTGTCTTCTCTTCATGGTGTCTTGTCTTCACTGGTGTCTTCTCTTCACTGGTGTCTTGTCTTCAATGGTGTCTTGTCTTCATGGTGTCTTCTCTTCACTGGTGTCTTCTCTTCAGTGGTGTCTTCTCTTCATGGTGTCTTCTCTTCATGGTGTCTTCTCTTCACTGGTGTCTTCTCTTCAATGGTGTCCTTGTCTTCACTGGTGTCTCCTCTTCATGGTGTCTTCTCTTCCCTGGTGTCGTCTCTTCACTGGTGTCTTCTCTTCACTGGTGTCTTCAATTCACTGGTGTCTTGTCTTCATGGTGTCTTCTCTTCACTGGTGTCTTCTCTTCACTGGTGTCTTCTCTTCATGGTGTCTTGTCTTCACTGGTGTCTTCTCTTTACTGGTGTCTTCTCTTCACTGGTGTCTTCTCTTCATGGTGTCTTGTCTTCACTGGTGTCTTCTCTTCACTGGTGTCTTCTCTTCACTGGTGTCTTGTCTTCACTGGTGTCTTGTCTTCATGGTGTCTTCTCTTCACTGGTGTCTTCTCTTCAGTGGTGTCTTCTCTTCATGGTGTCTTCTCTTCATGGTGTCTTCTCTTCACTGGTGTCTTCTCTTCAATGGTGTCTTTGTCTTCACTGGTGTCTCCTCTTCATGGTGTCTTCTCTTCCCTGGTGTCGTCTCTTCACTGGTAATAATAATAATAATTAATTTAATTTATATAGCGCTTCTCAATAACCCGAAGTCGCTGAAAATGGTGTCTTTGTCTTCACTGGTGTCTTCTCTTCACTGGTGTCTTCAATTCAATGGTGTCTTGTCTTCATGGTGTCTTCTCTTCAATGGTGTCTTGTCTTCACTGGTGTCTTCTCTTCACTGGTGTCTTGTCTTCACTGGTGTCTCCTCTTCACTGGTGTCTTCTCTTCAAGGGTGATGCAGGGATCTCTGATCGGCCATATCATATGCCATTGGATACATGAAAACGTTGTTACAGATTCCTCCAAACCGACTTGTTAATGTTGCTTTCTTTGCTTCCTTAACACATTAACTGCCACGCTTCTATCCATCAATGTATGATCACTGCCATCAGTCTAAGCCTATGGAGATGTTCACCTTCTTTGCAGGGCTATAACTTTTTAAATTGTATTGCTAAATTGACATTACTATGGCCCATTAAGTATGTTTTTAGACGGCAGCTAAATTGTTTTAGAGGCCGACTTCCGGTGATGACGTCAGTGTGAGAGAGACGCTTCTGCTGTTCTCCCCAAACCCCACCGAGAAAATGTTAGTTTAAACACTACTTATAGTCAACAAAGTTTTAATCCATGGTAGAGTTGAAGTAACCCTAATAATGTCAACCAACGAGGAAAAGAAGAAGAAAGGACAAGGACGCGCCACAATTGAAACTCGCTCAGCGACAAACAAACAGGACGACGCCGACGTTGAACTTGAACCTGGCGCTGCGGGTGGCTGCGACGAGGAAAGTAAATGGGAAAACATCGCTGCCCGTGTGGTTCGCGATGTGACTGAAAAGTTAAGGGCCCTGATGGACCTAAAGCTTACTGCCCTGACTGCAATACTGGAGGGCTTTAATAGCCGACTGTCAGACAATACCAAACGCATTACAGAGGCGGAATCCCGCATCTCAGCGGCCGAGGACAACTCATCAACAATAGAAAACAGACTGAAAAAGCTGGAAAAAACAGTGACGACTTTGCAACAGCGGGCGGAAGATGCCGACAATCAAAGCCGACGTGAAAGCGTTTGTATTATGGGTTTGAAAGAGGGGACAGAGGGCACACAACCTGTTAAATTCTTCGAGACCTGGCTTCCAACTCTGCTTAATATCGATACAGAAAAAGGCAGTGTGAAGATTGACAGGTGTCGCAGGGCTGCAGGAAACATCCAGCCTGATAAAACCAGACCTGTGGTCATAAAATTTCAAACCATGCGAGATGCACAACGAATTATGACAGCAGCACGGGCGAAAGGCGTACTGAACTACGAGGGCAATAAACTTCTGATCAGACCAGACATCTCCTATCAGACCAGGATGGAAAGACGTAAATACAACACCGTGTGTGATCAGCTCATCAAAAAAGGGATACGATTTAAAATGCGCTTCCCTTCGAGACTAACCATTACACACAACGGCGAGGACCACTCTTTCAAGACCCCACAAGAAGCGGAAGACTTTCTGAAAGAAGGGGATTAAAGGTACTGCCCACCCAACACATATCGGACTGATGGAATGCGCTCATGCAGAACGGACTGAGATCTCTCTCTCTCTCTCTCTCTCTCTCTCTCTCTCTCTCTCTCTCTCTCTCTCTCTCTCTCGTTTTGTTGCTTGTTTTTTTTTTTTTTTTTTTTCTTTTTTTCCTCCCCATTTTTTTTTACTGGCTCACTTCACATTATACTGGTATAGGTTATTAATTATTATGTATTAAAAGACTAGTTTTTATGATTGAAATGTCCAGCTTTGATTTCAGACACAAATATTGGGGCTCCCCCCAACCCCCACAATGAGTTGGAATGGAGTAGTCCGGATAAAACTATGGCAAGCATATCTATAACCTATGAAGTGCTACAGTAGTTCATGGTTAGGATGATATTTTTTTTATAGTCACCGTAATCTCCCGGGCTCTCCCCACATTTTTTTTTTTTTTTTTTTTTTTTAATTTAATTTGTATCACTTTGTCTGATATGGGCTATACAGTTTCATGATATGCTTTAGTCACGTGATTTATGGTTTAAATACTCTTAACTCCTTCAGATATCAAACAATGGATTCAAAATCATGATTATAGATCAGTGGTACAACTATCTTTGTCTTATTATTATTATTATTATTATTATTATTATTATTATTATTATTATTATTATTATTATAATTTTTTTATTATTATTATTATTATTATTATTATTATTATTATTATTATTATTATTATTATTATTATTATTATTATTATTATTATTATTATTATTATTATTATTATTATTTATTACACTGTATTCATGCAATTCAGACAAACAAACAGACCAATGTAACTCCAATTTGAATATATACACAAAAAAATATGATTCATTCCCATAGTTTATTATTATTATTATTATTATTATTATTATTTTTCTCCTGATTGCAATTTTTCCTTTAAATCCATAAGGGCCACAATATGTGGACAAAAATAATGGTAGTAATAGGTGGGGGGGATTAAACAGAAGAAAATGGTCATACTATTTTTGGTCAAATTATCGGATGCGAGTAGCCTATATTATCTTTAAATATCTGATTGAAATTACACCTACAGACAAGGAGTGAAGCTCCAGTACTGTTGGGTTTTGTAACTATTTACTACCAATTGATACGGCGGTGTGGGGATGGGGGGGGTGTGCGGAGAGGGGCCGATTTTATCACTCGATAGATTGGCCTTTTACTCCCCCGCGGCGGGACTCCTCTCAGCTTCACTGGAACGATGTTAATCATTTTAGCCCATCCATTAGGGATGGGCCGTATGTGTTTTATGTGTAACCCGTCTGTACAAGACGGCAGGGTTATTTTGTTTTATGTACTTCACCCCCTCCCCCCTCCGTTCACCTCCTCCTTATTCCAGCCATTTAGAGACCTGCCCACATTAGCCTCAATAGAAGCGTCAAAAAAAATATTGCATTACCAACAACCATACAACAACATGTATAGATTATGGCTAGTTTGAACATAATGATATGGAACACTGGTGGAATAAATAAACAACACAAACGAAAAAGCGTGCTCACACTGATGAAAAAAGAACAGGTGGACATAGCTCTGCTAAGCGAAACGCACATTTTAGAGAAAGACATAGATATGTTAGCGGACAACACATATCATAACATCAGTCACTCTTCCTTTGGAACGAGAACTCGGGGAGTAGCCATAGTCGTTAGACGGAAGTTGAATATTGAATTGAAGGGAGTATGGTCTGATGCAGATGGTCGGATAACTATAGCTAAGATTTTACATAAGAACAGAAAAATAGCGTTGGTAGCGGTATACGCCCCAAATTTATACGAAGTTAGTTTCTTCACTACACTTACCAGAGCAATGTTAGACCTTCCCGAATACTCATTTATAATCGGTGCGGATTTTAATGCCATTTGGAACCCAAGGATGGACAAATCAAACCCCTCCTTTTCCAATGAACAAAAAAATGCATCTAATGCATTAAAGGATTGGTCGAAGATTACAGGTGTAAATGACTTATGGCGTTCACTCAACCCCATGACCCGGAAGTACTCTTGTCGATCTGCGAGACATAATACATTATCCAGAATAGATTACGTTTTCACAACCCCGAGACTATTTGATAACTACGATGTGGAAATGATACCCAATGCATTGTCTGATCACTGTTATTTACTCTTAAAAGGAACATTTGGTATACTATCATCCCGAGCCCCAAGATGGCGATTTAACACGATGCTGCTTAATAACAAGGAATTCATTACACAAATCAAAGAAGCTCTTACGGTATTCCTACGGATAAATGTGAATTCGGTGCAGGACCCCAGAATATTATGGATGTCGACAAAGGGAATGATCAAGGATTTCACTGATAGCTTTTCCTCCCAAATACGCAAGAATCGATGCTCAAAACTGGCTGAACTGGAAACACTTTACTCAACGTTATTTAATTCTTTGCAATACAACAACTCGGTTCAACTGGAAAATCAAGTCAATATACTAAAAAAAGAGATTAACGCCATATACAGACAACAATCTGAATTGCAAATACGTAGCACAAGACAACAGCAGTAGTCCCAAGGTTCCAAACCAAGTCACCTATTAGCTATGCGACTAAGAGTCAACGCAAAATTTGCAGATATAACTACCATTAGAGCACAACAAGGACTTGTTACAGAACCCAAAGAAATAAACACGACATTCAAAGAATTCTACTCCAACTTATACAAATCAGAAACGACCTTCGATCAAAACAAGATGGACACATATCTTAATCAAATTAACCTCCCTAAACTTTCAGAGGATGACGCTAAACAGTTAGAAACACCGATCACACTAGATGAACTTAGGGAGGCCATATCTGAAATGCAAAGTGGAAGGGCCCCTGGAAGAGACGGTATCCCACCAGAAATGTACCTCTCTTGTTGGGACATAATTGGACCCTTATTACTAAATATGATTTTATACTCAGTCAAGGAGGGGAACTTCCATAAGAATGACAATATTGCACTCATAACAGTCCTCCTCAAAAAAGACAAAGACCCCACCGAGTGCGGTAGTTACAGACCTTTAAGCCTCCTCGGAACCGATATCAAACTGTACTCTAAGGTATTAGCCATCAGACTACAAAAGCATATGACGTCTTTAATTCATCCGGACCAAACAGGCTTCATAAGAGGCCGCCTGATCACTGATAACATAAGACGATTACTACACGTACTAGATGCTAACAAGGAAGACAACACACCTAAGGCGATGCTGTCCCTGGATGCAATGAAAGCTTTTGACAGGTTGGAATGGTCGTATCTATGGGCAGTGTTAGAAAGGATGGGGTTAGGAAAAGGATTCATTGATATGATTAAAGTATTATACAAAGACCCATCGGCCATGATTACAACAGGTACAATCACCTCCGAAATCTTTCCAGTATCACGGTCTTCCAGACAGGGTTGCCCCCTTAGTCCCGGACTATTCGATCTATCATTAGAGCCTTTAGCACAATATATAAGACAATCCCAATCCATAGAACCAATCGTAATCAAGGGCACACAACACAAAATTAGTTTATATGCGGACGACGTAATACTGTTCATGCAAAACCCCAACACCGCATTGCCTCATATTCTCAAGTTGATTGAGGACTTTGGAGATTTATCGGGATTTAGGATAAATTGGCCGAAGTCGGCCTTCCTCCCACTTAACGCCCCTGCAAAAAGAAATATAACCCTCCCAGAAGAGATACCGATGGTAAAACACTTTAGATGTTTGGGAGTTGAAATATTCCCTACCATAAGCCAAACGGTGAAGCACAATTACATAAAAATCCAAAACAAAATCAAATACGACCTTGTCAGGTGGTCAAAACTTAAAAACTCAGTACAAGCACGAATATCAATAATTAAGATGGACGTCCTACCTAGAATCAACTTCTTCAGCTCAATGCTACCGTTACCCCCTCCAAAGGGTTACTGGAAAGAATTACACTCCTCCACATACAAATTTATTTGGAATAACAAACCACCACGTATAAAAAGATCCACCGCACAGAGAAACAAAGCAGACGGTGGTATGGCATTTCCAGATTTCCACCACTATTTTAAGGCATACACTTTAAGACCACTGACAACATGGTTTGATCCCCAAGCATCAGTATCCTGGAGAAATTTAGAAGAAAATATAGTAGCTCCACATAGGCTGAAGGACATAGTGTACACCAAATTATCAATTAAGCAATGCGAACGGAAATTTGGCCCCATAATCACTCATGCAATCCGGATATGGCGTGAAACACAAAAAAAAGACTCTATCCCACATACATGGCATAATCATACTCCCTTATTCAATAACAATGCACTCTTGATTGGAAAACAACCTATAAGATTCCCTAGATGGGAAAAGCAAGGCATACACACATTAGGAGACGTTTTCAACAAACAGGGTTTTTGTAGTTTTGATGAGATATGCAAAAAATTTAATCTCACCAAGTCCTCATATTATTTTTACGCACAGTTATTGGCATGTTTGAAGGCTCACGGTGTTCCATTAAGGATACCAATTGTACACCACAGATACCACAAATTCTTCTATGAAAGAGAGACATCGAGAGGTTTTGTTTCAGATTTTTATCATCAATTACTAACGGCCTCGTATGAAACCCTACATCTAGACTCAGTCTGGAGGAGGGATATACCAGACCTGGAGATAGACTTTGACTGGCAAGAAGCCTGGGCAAATGTACGCCTTGCATCAAGGAACCCGGACCATCAACAAATCAATCTTAACTATATTCACAGGACATACTTAACTCCTATAAGACTGAACAAAATGGGTCTTAAACAAGACTCCAAATGCTCCTTATGTACAAATGGGGATGAAGGGACATTTATGCACATGTACTGGGACTGCCCACCAGTTAAGATATTTTGGAAAGAAGTGACCCAGCAATTGTCAAATCTCTTAACTCTGGATATACCTGTACACCCCTCTGTATTACTGCTGAATGATGTCTTTGAGCATGCAGTACCTCCACAGCTAAAGAGATTGGTTTTATCCGGTATCACAGTGGCTAAAAAGCTGATAGCATCACGATGGTTTCAACCGGAAAAAATGTGCCGTAAGGTCTGGATTCTTACATATCTCGATGTGATTTATCAAGAAATATCAACAGCTAGAATTTTGGGTCTCAATGAATCCAAAATGGCAATGTGGTTAGAAGTGGTGGAGAGAATAAAAGCCAGCATATAATGGTAGTGTCTGGTTAGGAACAAATTATAATGGTTGGATTATCCAATGGGGGGTCCGGGAGAGGGGGGTACGAGCTGGAGCATATGTGTATTTGTATATCCTATTGTGTGTTGTCATGTTTGTTTATGTGTTTGTTTAAAAAATAATAAAAAAATAAAATACAAAAAAAAAGTATGTTTTTATCGTTTTCTGCAGTAATTCCTAGAACGCTAGTTATAGGCCTAAACGCATAATATAGATTATCGATTGCAGTTTATTCGCGATACACGATATATAAAAAAATCCAACTGAATACGATCCTAAACGTTATGACTCATCATGCGCGGATGAAAGGGGGGGGGGGTCATTTATAATTCCGTGATCGTCAGTAAATGCTTTATGTAGTATGGGTGATATATTGATCAGAGCGGTTTGCATTGAAAAAGAATAAACAATCAAGCTGAAAGTAACGTTACTGTCCTCTTACCATTCGCCGATGAGACTGGAGGAAAAAGATCCCACTTATTTGACGTTGATCAACTAGATCCATTTCCGGTTTGTATGGCGCAATAAACGCCCAAATCATATCGATTATTGAGTTATGGCAGCGATCCATATACACGGATGTGTGTCTAGAGTCCCACAACAATATGTGACTGCCGGACGGATTTCCCAGATGCACCGAGATCACCAGAGATCCATTTCCGGTTGTAACTCGCCCGATCATCCACCAGGCGGCGGTATTGAAGCGTTGCACGGTTGTGCAGAGTCCCACTGTCTCAGCAGAGGCTGGGTGGCGGAATTATGAATACCATGGCGAAAAAATTAAATATGATCTCAATAACGGCGTACGCCGTGGCTTGGCGGAATTCGCATGATCAGCAAACCCGTCGTACAACGTGTTTGGCGGTCAATGTGTTAACCCTCGAGTCACCCTTGTCGCAATTCTGGTCAAATGGGTTAGGGTTTTCTTCACGTGTGTTTGTGGATAGCGTTGGCTATATTTTATGTATATGCCAGGAAAGTAGCTCAGTATCACATCTTTGACCTACATTACAATAATCCATGTTTGTTTTTTTAAAAGCAGTCACTATTAACACATTGGGCGCCGGGGGTTGTGCCCATCATTGTACCCAGTCTGCCACCGTTGAAAGCCTATGGAGATGTTTACCTTCTTTGCAAGGCTATAACTTTTTAAATGTTATTGCTATATTGACATTACTATGGCCCATTCAACATCGATTATCTATCGTTCAGGATGTGGGAACGTTATATTTTTTCATTCATACATTGTTGTGTTAATACCGTCTAGAATATAAGTATGTTTTTAAGGTTTTCTGCTGTAATTCCAAAAACGCGAGTTATAGGCCCTGACGCATATGATAGATTATTGATTGGCGTTTCTTTCCTATACACGCTATATTAAAAAATTCAAATGTATATGATCAGTATACATTATGCTTCATCATGCGTGAAGGAAAGGGGGGGGGTCGTTTATAATTCCTTGATCGTCAGTAACGGCTTTATTTAGTATGGGTGATATATTGATCAGATTGTTTGCAGTGAAATGAATAAACAATCGGGCTGAAAATAACGTTACTGTCCTCTTACCGTTCGCCGTTGAGACTGGAGGAAAAAGATCCCAATTATTTGATGCCGATCTCCTAGATCCATTTCCGGTTTGTATGGCGCAATAAACGCCGAAATCCTATCGATTATTGAGTTTAGAAAGCGATCCAAATGCACTATAGTGTTTGTCTGGATCCACGTAACAAGATATTACTGCCGGAGGGATTTCCTCGATGCACCAGCGCCACTTCCGGTTATGGCGAGAGTGTAACTTGCCCGACCATCCACCAGGCGGCGGTATTGATGCGTTGCAATCTCATACAGGGTGCCGCTGCAGTCCGGAGAGAGACTGGATGAATTATGAATGCCATGGCTAAAAAATTAAATATTGATCCCAAAAACGACTTACGGCGTTATTGGCGTTCAACGCATGGCGGGCAAAAATGGTGTAAGTCGTTCTTGTTAACCAATGTGTTAAGCGCATGAACAACACGTGTCACAACTTTCACCCTAGACGCAGAACTGGACAGGTTAGGGTTAGGGTTAGGGGGTTAGGGTTAGAGTTAGGGTTAGGGTTAGGGTAACCCTAGGGTAACCCTAACCCTAACCCCCCAACCCTAACCCTAACCCTAACCCCAACCCTAACCCTAACCCTAATTTAAGAAATGGTTAAAATCCTGAAAATGGATAAATATTCCATATGTATGGTGAGGACTGAAGTTAATAATGATATTCATGAAAGAAAATGGGAACAATACATGAAAAAGAGATCGCAATTTCGGTCACTAGGGAGACAGGTAGTGGGTTTTTTAAAGGTTGACTCGAGGGTTAACTCAAGTTTGGTCTCTGTCTTTTTCTTGCTCTCACTCCCCACTTCTCTCTTGCTCTGCTCCACTTTCAATCAACTCAGCTGAGGGCTTATATGGCAATTAATACCGCTCGTCTTAAAGGGGCAGTACCAACAGGCCACTCTGCTACAAGTAGGGATGGGCATTTTAAAGAAGAATACAGATCGATTGATCGCAAATACTCGAGTGATCGTGAATTACTCGTCGAGGAAAACGCTGTACAAAATAAACGTCTTTCCCGGTGTTTTAGACTTTGCTCTTTTATTTTGAAAACGACCAGAAGTATTGTTGTTATTATCGCTAGTGGAACCTATCTATGAGCGTACAACTTGTGTCGTCCGGTTCTGTGTTTTTGAGTTAACCTTAATACAAATGTTGAGATTGTTGGTGAACAACTAACTTTAGGTTAGTTTTAACGTTAGCTAACGTTAGATCGGCAGCGCGTCAAAGCCGTATAATAGAATAGCCCTGTGGTACATAGGCACGACAGCGCAGATCGAAACTACCTGTTGTATTAAATTAATTGATGTTTAACTTGTCCCTGTGTCCATGTCCTTTCGGTCACTAGCCCCACCCGTTCATTGTAAACAATGATGAATGTAATTGTATTAATGTTATTGTGTGTTGTAGCTATGTTATACATTCTGAATGGCATTAACGTTAGTTGGTTAGCTATTTAGCTAATGTTGATAGCATTGAATAGCATCAACGCTAGCTGGCTACAACGAATTCTCACAAGCTGGTTCGAGTTTTCTCATAGCCGCGAGTATTCTCATAGCCGCGAGTAATCGATTACTCACGCCATTCCCTAGCTACAAGCACAACGAAAAACGGTTTGGCAGAGTGCAAATGTAACAGTTAAGTGAAATAGTAATATACAATGTGCAGGAGATTAAAGTGAGTATTAAATATATAAATTAGTACTACTGAGTGTGATATATGATATGATCACACTCTATACTATATGATTTTGATCTGTTTTGTTCTTATGGACTGAATATGTAATTTTGTATTTTATGGTTGAGAATTGTGATATCTAACTATCTATTATGAATATTGAGTGAGCTTTTATTCACTGTTTTGTTCATTGTGATGTTTTCTTGTGAGTACTTCAATGTTTGTGGTTTTATATTTCTATTTAACCGTTTTTGTGTGTGTTTGTATTTTTTATGTTTGGACCCCAAGAAGAGTAGTCTCACTTTGGTGTAGACTAACAGCTCGGGCACATAGAACGCGCACGAATTTCACGCACGGGTTCCGTGCGGGATTGCGCGCCTGGCCAGACACACTGCCGACTTCAGAGCGCGCTGCAGCGCGGAGCCCTCCATAGAACCAACAGCAGCACTCGCTCTCTCTCTCTCGCTCTCTCTCTCTCTCTCTCTCTCTCTCTCTCTCTCTCTCTCTCTCTCTCTCTCTCTCTCTCTCTCTCTCTTTTTCTCTCTCTTTTTCTCTCTCTCTCTCTCTCTCTCTCTCTCTCTCTCTCTCTCTCTCTCTCTCTCTCTCTCTCTCTCTCTCTCTCTCTCTCTCTCTCTCTCTCTCCCTCTCTCTCTCTCTAGAGGGAAAACGAGAAAGAAAGAGAGGGGGAGAAAGAGACTGGAGAGAGAGAAAGAGAGAAAGAAAGAAAGGCAGGGAGAATAAAGAGAGAGAAAAAGATAGAGCTGTACTGTATTGTACTCATTCTGCAATCTGTTAATAAAATTTCCAATCAATCAATCAATCAATCGCATGGCACACGCCTCCCGCGCCGCCTCGAATCCGATTGAAGCGGAAAAGATAGCTTGCCGCCCGGGAGCCGCCCGCGAGGCGCGCTCCCGCTTGCGGCCAGGGTGCACGGTAGTGTTTTTTCTGGACCTCCAACGTAGTTTTCTGCTAACATGAAGCGATGCCTATAGACTGTAGCTTGGAATACATTTTGGGACGCGGATTTCAGTGTGCAGTAAAGGAATATATCATCAGCCAATGGACATATCGATCTACCAGATGGCGATCGATAACTGGTAAATCCTTTGGGGGATCCAACCGGCCCACGGTAAGATATTTTTCACGTAAATTACATGCTGATCAGGGCTTGTTATGATAGCCATCCACCCGATCAGCGAATGTGGCTACTGAGGCTAACGCGTTTATTGGTAATCAATAATCAGAAACGACGTCCCCCGCCCCCCCCTTTCATGCATTCATGGTGGACCATCATACCAATCATATGCAGTTTGAGTTTTAATTGTAGCTTCTCTATAGCCAAAATGCCATTGGATTTAACGTTAGTAGCTTAGCGGCCTGTATCTCGCCTTCCAGGAAATATACTAGCCGAAATCCCTTATAGCGCTTATATTCAAGACGCTATAAAATGAGAACGTATTGATGAAAAAATTATTTCTTTAAGCCATTTTGAAGGGACGGTTTATGGTGTCAATTGACAATGAGAATGGACAGATAGCAATACTATAAAGTATAGATTTAGCTCTACAAACAGCCCCATGGACTATGCAAGTCTGTTTAGAAATGCTGGCCGTCTAGAGTGATTTTAGACGGATCCAAGTGGCCGCGAAAGTGTTAAGAGCATTGTAAGGAACACAGGTCACAAGCAGTCGCGGACTGGGACCATAATTCCTACCGGAATTTGACTCAGGCAGGCCGGGCCAAGCCAGGCCAGGCCAGGCCTATCCCCCCCCCCCGGGGAAACAACTGCGTTTTGTATCTCTTTTTTATTTAACCTTTATTTAACCAGCAAGTCCCATTGAGATACAAGATCTCTTTTGCAAGGGAGACCTAGCCAAGATGACAGCAATAACATTTGCAATATATCAGTATAAATGTGACCTGGCTTCAGCACCATGGACAGCGACGCTGTCACAAAACGGACAATACAAGTTGTATACACTACACCAAAGTGTAGAATAACTACTTTCCAAATAATGGATTGTCCAAATGTCGGGTTATAATACGATAAGTTTACCGGTGCACGTTTCATTACATTTCTCTACTTCACTGGCGCTATTGAATCACTGCTGCCGTCAGTTCACATAATGACGCGCTCCTTACATCTCGCGGCTTCAATATCAGCATCCAAATCAACCATCAGACTTATAGCTGTTCTATTTCACGGTCAGGTTCCAACAAACTGTCTTCTTTAACTCCCAGCAGTAAATCCAATAAAGTGATCAAGTGATCCGGAGTTTCCACGTCAATTTCAATGTCCATCTGATTCAAAACATGCGTAATAACACCTCTGATTGCGCCCCGCTGTCGTCTCATTCTTTCAATTGTAGTCCGACGTTCATCTTCACCCATTCTAGAGATATCCAAAACGTTCATATCTCCCGGGTTTCGGCAGTTGATCTCATCATGATTTAAAATAATAGGCTTGTTTGAGATTGGCGACTGCCGAGGCCTGCGCAGGCGCACTGCATCGCGCTGGGTTGTGAATAACAAGTTAACTCATTCCTGCCTAAACTTATATATGCGCAAATAGAAACATATATACCGACCTAGCCTGCTTCGGAGTTCAGTGGCCTGACTACGGGCAAAAGAAATAAAGCATTTGCCAGTCTGCCAGGGCAGCTAGGCCATGCCAGTCTGCCAGGCCACCGGGAATACTCCCGCTGCTCCCGTTGGTCAGTCCGCTAGTGGTCCCAAGTGTGTGTGTGGGTGTGCACTGTGTGTGTGCGTGTGTGTGTGTGTGTGTGTTTGCACACTCAAGTTCATCAATAATGAGAGCAGAGGGACACACACAGACATACACACACAGACAAACACACATACACACACACACACACACACACACACATACACATACACACACAGAGAAACACACATATACGCACGTGCACACACACACACACACACACATACACACACAGACACACACACACACACACACACACACACACACACACACACACACACACACACACACACACACACACACACACACACACACACACACACACACACAAACAGGAATAAAAGATAAAAATGGGGGCCTTGATCAGAGCATGCAGTGTTCCACCAGGAAGCATACTAGGGCCGCTACTGTTCCTAATTTATGCAAATGACATGTCGTCAGCTTGTGATTGCAACGTGTTCCTGTTTGCGGACGACTCAGCCCTGCTGGTCTCTGACAAGAACAAGTTACAGGTTGAAAAAACCCTCAGCTCGGAACTAGGCAAAATCTGCATATGGCTCGCTGATAACAAACTATCATTACACATGGGCAAAACAGAGTCCATTCTCTTCGGTTCAAATAACAAACTCAGCAAGACCGACGGCTTCTCAGTTACAGTGGGTGACAATATTGTCACAAGGAAAGAAGAAATTACCTACCTGGGTTCCATCCTAGAGGCAAATATTTCCTGTGACAAAATGGCATTCAATGTAATAAAAAAAGTCAATCAACGAACTCGATTCTTGTACCGGATCTCCTCTCTGGTAAACAAGAATACCCTGAAGACTCTGGCAGGAGCACTCATTCAAGGGTACTACGACTATGCTTGCACCTCATGGTACCAAAGCACCTCAAAGGCGCTAAAAACTAAATTACAAACATCTTAAAACAAACTGGTCAGACTACTGCTTGACCTTACTCCTAGAACCCACCTCACCCCTGCCCACTTTGACAACCTAGGATGGCTTAGAGTAGACGACAGAGTACAGCAACTTGCAATGGGCCTGGTCTACAAGATACACTACACGACCAAGGTACCCATGTACATGTCAAAATACTTCCCAAAGGTCAGTGAATACCACGATCACAACACCAGAGGGAGCTCCACAAATCATGTTAAACCCAGATTCGGCTCAAACAAGGGACTAAACATGTTTCGCAATTATGCCACATCAATGTGGAACGCCCTACCCAAAGCTGTAAAGGAATGTGAATCACTACCCACTTTCAAAACCACTCTCAAAGAACACCTACGGGAGACTGCAATTCGAAACTGGCCCCTGTAAATGACTTAACCCAACCCCCTCCAATGTACAGTAAATGACCAAGTATGGTTTTGTCAATATTCCAATGTACAGTTTTGCTTGTATAGCTGTACAGTGTCCCCCACCCACCCCTCCTACCCAACCCCCCCCCCCCCCCCCCCCCACTCCACCCAACCACCTCCAATGTACAGTCCTCCCCCCCCACTCAACCCCACCCCACCTACCCAACCTCCTCCAATGTACAGTTTCTACGTCAAATGTATATACTCTCTTTTCTGGACTCTTTTTGTATCACAAACAGTACTGTATTTGCAAATCTGGTATATGTCATAAATGTATAGATGTAGCAGTAGGCCCTACTGGCTATCTGTATGTCGTGTATGTCATATATGTTATGATGAATAAAACATGGGGGACCCTGATGTAAACAAGACGGAAGTCTTTCTTTGGTCTGCATCCCCTTAACAATTGTATGTATTGAGCTGTACTGTACTGTACCCATTCTGCAATCTGTTAATAAAGTTTTCAATCAATCAATCAATCAATCATGCGAGCAGAGTGGAGCAGGGAGCTGAGCACCATTAATTTCACCTGAGAGCATTTTCATATACGTCACTCAAACTCGCCAGGCCACTCAAATTCACCCCCATTCCGCTCACGATGCTGCATTGCAGAAGCCCAATTAGTATTAGCTTATTATGGGCAAACACTTAAAGAAAGGATACCGGCACAGAACTTGTAATTCAATGTTAACATGTCCACTCTGCCCCCCTGTCGGCCGCTGTTTACACTGAGCTCGGCGAGCGGAGGCTCCTTTCACTTGAAGGTTCAGCAAAGGCTTGTTATCAATATTCATGCCGCTCTGTATATTTAATTGCTATAAATTCGTTCACTTCAGATGTCTGCTCACCTCCTGTGTCAAACAGTCCCCCGGCTGCGGCTGCGTGTTGATAATAGCGGCTGGCCTCTCTCGTCTGCCGGGCTTTGATTGGCAGGTTAAGGGCAGCGGAGTGTACCACGGTGGAGAAAATGAGATGGGAAACGTTGGAATCCTTGATTCCTTTATGTAAATGGCCGGTTGTGCGAGCACTGACGCATATAACGCCACTCGCACAATCGAAACTCAAAATACCAATTTTGATGATCACGTTTAAGTAACAGTACCAGCAGCAGAGAAATATTGTCAAACACTTCACAGACACATGTTCACAATTAACTTTTTCTACAATAAGCCATTGTAGGATGGATATATGGAATGCATGTTATATGTTGGGGGGAGACAGTAGCTCAAAAGGTAGAGCAGTTATCTGGTAATCAGAATGTTCCTGGTTCGATTCCGGCTCAGGGTGCAATGATCATCACCACTAGTAAACCTAAGAGCAGAATTATAAACAGCTACCTTCAATGGGCTTAAGGGTAGAGGCAGCGGCATGCCTATACATCAGATCACCATAATCCATAACAGAGAGAAAAACAATCCTTTTCCTACAGAGCATGGGAAAGTTAGTTATATTTCTATTAAAAAAGAAAATTCATAATTTGTTGACAAGATTGTCTGTATGTGTTATATGTTATATTATATTCCTTCTGTCTGTAGTGATGGTTTTTTCCTGTCATCATGTAATGTGTGAGACTGTTTATTGATGAACGACAAGCAGTTACAGATATCACAACTAAAGTAGGAATGGATGGAGTTTGCGTCATTATCTATCCACGGGTCTGTCTGACCATCGTCCGTTGATTCATCCATCTGTCTGTCCATCCATATATCCTTATTTTTTTTGCTTGCTTAGTTGCTTCATAATTATTATTTTTTACACACTTTTTTAACCGCTTAAAATTCACTTTTAGTGCTAACGTGATAGAGTAACATAGGTCTGAACTTGAGTTGTAGAAAAACTTGTTACTCAAGTTTTTCTGTAGTAGAACAGTCCAGAGGTAGTATTTCCCCAGAAGGTGGTATGGCTTACAAATCCAGACGGAGCCATAGCCTGAAGCCTTATGTAGTACATATTCAAATTGCACAAAGATCCATTCAGAAATGAGTGATTATGAGTGATTTTGGTAAGAAAAACTCAGTTTTCTCATAGACTTCAATTCATTAGGCTGTTTTTCTCTTCCTGTTTTTGTTCGTTCGTTTTTTTTTAGTTTTTTAGATTCATACATCCCCATGTGGTGTTTAATTGGTAAGCCACACTCATTGGCTACAACGATCCACAATAATTTTCGAGATCGGATCTAGATTGACGGAACTACTGCAGCCTGAGTCGGGAGTGGTATTTTGCGCAATACCGTGTACTTTGCACAAGCCTCAAATACCGGCATGTAACTCGAGAACCGCTCAATGGATTTTGTCACCAGATAGGGCTATCCACAGGCAACAAATGGGGCTTTAATTCGATATATATATTGTATTACAAAATATGCACACCCGAGCCACTAGGGGTCGCCAAAGTGCCGGTTGCAAAAAGTCTGAAAAACTTCCCATATGTGGGACGTTGCATGCTAAGAGGTTGCTGCTGTGACCCACTGTCACCTCCATTTATATTGTAAACACTGCATCGGAACGTGCAATTTTACTCACTGTGCCTTGTATATATTATATTTATCTATTTTTACCTTATTTATTAGCACTCACTTGTATTTAAATATGTTTTCGTTAAGTATTGTGTGATTTTGTGTGAAGGGCGGACTAGCAAAGTAAGATTTTCATTGTATGGCAAACTGTCTGTTTAACTGTGCACATGACAATAAACAATCTTGAATCTTGAATCTTGAATCACTGCATTCATGTCTCAATCATTTGCTTTCTCCTCTCAGCCAGTTACTCCTTTATTCTCTGATAGATGGTCTGTGGCGTACGTGGAGAACAGTCTTCTAATATGACTTTTAGAAAAGCACAGTGTTTCCACTGACTTAAAAAAAAACACAATCAGGAGAGAAGACAGGAAGAGGTGCGAAAGAGGGAGAGCAGAGGAGATGAGATTCTATATCCCTCTCTCTTTTCAGAACCCAACACCCCCACCCCCCACTGCAGCCCCCCCTACCCCCCAGGTTCCCTACGGATCTCAGCCTCTACTCTTTTATCGTTCCACTAGTCATCCTCCCATCCGAACAGCACCACTCCACCAATTAGAGCTTTGCAGGAGCATTGGAAAGGGTAGAGGAGGGTGAGATAGTACTCACGTACAGCGAGGGAGAGAGAGAGAGAGAGAGAGAGAGAGAGAGAGAGAGAGAGAGAGAGAGAGAGAGAGAAAGAGAGGATAATGTGTATCATAACAAGTAATGATGACCCATGATCTAAAGTTTCTGGTTTCTAACTCCCACTGTTTTTCTGTCTTTGTTAACTCATGCTCCAGTTATCTCTCTCTCTCTCTCTCTCTCTCTCTCTCTCTCTCTCTCTCTCTCTCTCTCTCTCTCTCTCTCTCTCTCTCTCTCTCTCTCTCTCTCTCTCTATCCCTGTCGGTCGGTCTGTCTCTCTCTTTCTCTGTGTCTCTTTGTGTATCTCTCTCTCCCACAAAGCATGTGGCAATTACCAGATACACACTCACGCACACATCATATGCATGGATGCACACACATACACACACTAACAATGCTTTGTGACATCTTTACAAAGACCTGTTGCTTCCACAGATAAAAAAAAACCCACTATATCCACAAGGGCTGTAACGTACTTGAGTAATTGTACTTCGTTACAATACTTAAGTACTGTTTTGGGGGATTTGTACTTTACTCAAGTGTTATTAGGTTTGTGTACTTGTACTTTTACTCAATTACATTTCAGAGAAAAAAAACATACTTTTTACTCCTTACATTTCAAATGCAGTCCTACAAAGTACAAATCTCGCAGGTCCAACTATTTTAATTAGTATTAGTTTCTCTGGCTGAACTAACGTTAACGTTATTAATCCTGCGGCTGCACAAAACGTTAGGTTATGTAGATAACCAAGTTCTGTTAGTTATGGTGCGCTCAGCACCAGTTGCATATATCTCGCTTCAGCATATATACACTGAATAATTTCACAAATGTACCTTTAAATGCCAGCATTCATCTGGCCACACCCCCATCCGCTTACCTATATAAGCAGGGATGGTGCCACACACTCATCTCCTTCCCAACAAATTTCATCACAATGAAAAATCAAGGGCCGCAGCGGCGTCCTGGTGCTGAGCGCACCATAACTAACAGAACTTGGTTATCTACATAACCTAACGTTCTGTTCCGTTATGGCTTCGCTCAGCACCAGTTGCATAACAGGAGCTGAGCGGGAGCCATAGCTCGACAAATACACCCCGCTGAGGCCCCCCACAGCCATCAGATCAGGGAGGGCCGAGCCCCCCCGACCCACCCTAATGGAGGGCACCCCCCCTATTGGTGACTTCACAGGAGGGCAACGGACCCGACCGCGCGAAGAGGCACTCAAGCAACTCAACGCACAGGGTGAGCAGAGCGTGGCTTGACCCCACGACTACACACACGCACAACCCGCATGCCACCCGGGAACGAACGGAGGAAACAACCTCGTTACTGCCCCCAGAATCACGGGGTCAAGGGCAAACCCAACCCCGTGGCAAGGCCGTAGCAGCGGAGCGCGAAGGAAGACCCAGACCCACCAAAAGGGCTGGACTCCCTGGAATGGGGGCCCGGAGAAGTCCATGATGCCAGCATCAAGACCCCACCAGGTGGGCACGTAGTGCCCCGCCCCCCACATCGCCAGCGTATTCGGACAAAGGCCCCTCATTAAAGCTTACTGCACCTGGTATTCCCAGGCGGTCTCCCATCCAAGTACTAACCAGGCGCGAACCTGCTTAGCTTCCGAGATCGGACGAGATCGGGCGTGTTCAGGTTGGTATGGCCGTAAGCCGAGCGGGCCCTGTCCCCCCAATAGTACACCGCCTGGCACACTGACCCTGCAGAACAGGCAGTCAGCATGGCCGTAAGCACACAAAAAAGGTTAACCAACGGAAGCAGGCAGCGCACCGGGGAAAAACCAGGCAACAGGCTGTTAACCCTAGCCTGGAGACTGCGGACGAGACAGGCGCCAGAGGGGACAGCTGAACACAGCCGCACCGGCGGAAGGGGCGTATGCTGGCGTTGTTGCATGACCAAGCCTCCATTTAAAAACCCCCACCCAGAGGGGTTGAGGCCGAGAAGGCTCACACGACTGGCAGACGTCATGAACGTGCAGGGGCACCCTCAACCGGTGAACCCGAGAGTTGACACTGCTCCAACACACCAGGGAATCAACCACCTTGGCGTTACCCAATGCGATGGTTGTTCCTATAACCCCTCAAGAAAAAACTCCAAAACACACCTGCGGGTATACACCGGCTATACCGCAGTACAAGTGTTTCAGTTTTCAAAAAAGGGTTAACCCAGGCCTACGGGTCGACGAAACATTACTTCGGACCGGGCCTGGCGGTACGGGAAGCACAGGGTCACCAGAGGAAGTCAAAAACCACCCCCACAGGCCCCTCTTCGCCATGCGTGAGAGAGGAGCGAAAAAGAATGGAGAACCAGCCCCTAAGCACACCGTACTTGGTATTCCCAGGCGGTCTCCCAACCAAGTACTAACCAGGACCAACCTGTGTAGCGGCCGAGATCCGACGAGATCGAGCGTGCACAGGATGGCATGGCCGTAAGCCATTACGACAGTGCTTAATAAAAACGTACCCAACCAGGGTCTCCATAGCGCTTAACCCTGTGACACCCGGACCGACCTGGCATTTTTCCCCCTGAAAAAAGCCCAAGTCCCTCAGGGTACCAGAACAGCAGATCTGCATCCCCGGCGGACAACGGGTTCAACTGATCCGGACCAGCGTGACCAGAACCAGTCCCGTGCCCTAACCACGCAGACATGCCTACTCCAGGAGAAAGGGCAGATATGCGTGTCGATCTTAACATGAAAAGAAGGCGCCACCCAGACGTTCGGGCGAACCGCGCCTGGTGGCCCACCCCAAGGGCGTGAGACCCCTCTACATATGTTCAGATCCATTCCGTCATCATCCCCCAGACATGAACGAGAATCCGTCGAAAACCAACCCAGGTCGTGGGATTTGGTCGTCGGAAGAGGAAAAACCCCCATCTCAGTTGCTTTATAAAAACGCTGTTTTAACCACAAGCAACCAAGGCGCGCCAGTCAGTCGCCTGTTTACAGCAAGCTAGCACTATACGTGCGTCGGGACACAACCCCATCAATGAACAGGCTATTTAGACCTGTCATTGAATCCCCAAGGCGCCCAGGGGAACGACAAGAGGGGTGTGACACTCCCTAACTCCAACACTTTTTGAATAGAAAAGAAGGAAGCATCAACAGTATGTATCCCAGTCTACACAGCCGGGGGTAAAAAATTTTCACATTTTTACATCCCACCACCCTCCCATAGGAAGGAGACGGGGATCCCCAGAGAGACTTCCCACGCGAGCTGTACAGATTGAAAAGAATATATTGCACCTTGAGCCATGTAAAAAAAAAAAAAAAATGGTTTTAGGGCTCTCCGGGGAAGAGGCACTGAACCCATACACACTCAATAATCGAATTGAATCGAATACATATACAATAGAATAGGACCCTTCTAGAGGGTCCACTCACTTTGACAATCTGAGGAGGAAGGCTCTGTACTCTGATGGAGGCTCCCTCACATGGAAGAAGGAGTCCGAACTCACAGAAGGCCCGAATAGGCGCTTGGTGAGGAGGAGCCCTGACCACCCCCCTGAAACAGATCCATCACATGGACCTGAACAGCACACGGAAGTCCTACCAACAGAGACGCGCACGGTGACGTACTCTATGGTGGGGGAATTCCTGCGGTGCACATGCCCAATATACCAAGCCGTGGGACCAGGAAACTCCCCCCCCCCCCCCGTAACGTGACGGGAACCTTGAAGGACAGGGGGTGTACCCCTGACCGACAGAAACGATGAGGAGAGGAAAGGTTACCAGTTCACCCCTTTACGACCCCACACCCATGATACGATGTAATGACAAAAAGAGAACATGACACAGTCATAGTCAGCTCTATGAAGCGTTTGACAGCTCCACACAGCGCATGAGCTAACCTGCTATCTGATTTTTACTAAGGAAAAACACAGAATAGAGAGGGCTCTAAGAGCCCCGGTCCAACATACACATGTGCTTCTGTGGCCAGTCCAACCCAGTTGTAGGTCACATGACACACACAACCCATCATCACCTACAAAAAATGGCAAAAACACTCTACAGAGGAACGCCGTTTTTCATAATGAGAGAATACATAATTCTCTATTAGTATCGGCCACAGGCCTTGCTAAGCACACACGAGAGCGACCAAACAATCTTTTCTTCTAGGAAAATAAAGTTTCTCCAGCTGTTTTAGCACAACCTCAGCAATCAAGCTAAGGGTTACATCGCATCCCTACCACACAAAAGACACAATTAGTGCACAACATGTCTGATAGGAGGATGAAAAAGTCCCCAGGGAACCGGGGGGAAACACAATCCTCTTATTTTACCCTTAATACGGCCAGTTAAAACAGGAAAACCTGTTAATATGTGAACACACTGTTCATTGTCATCACAGGCTGAGAAAAGAACATTCTTTTACTCACTTGTCACTAAGCATAGCTTCATAGGTTAGTTACCTTAGTTGTGAGTACACGGTACATAACAACACACATGATGTTTCTCACACAACAACCAGATCATTTCCACATCTGTAACAACCCAATTTGCACGGAGAAGCTAACTGCCAGTGACAAGACAGTTCACACATAACTTGCGTCGTATCCTAAATGCATTGCAGCAACACACGTTTTGGGAAAACATCGTCATTCACAAAACATTTAGAAAAGTAAAACCAGAAGACGTGTTATAAGGTCTGGTCAACCTTGTCCTACCCGGAACGTAGGTCAGCGAAGTGCAGACTCAAGAAAGACCCCGTAGACAACACAGCCGATCCTGTGTTGCTCGAACTGGGCAGCGTCGTCGCTCCAACCAGTCGCTACAGTCCTCTTTGTTGACGCAATCCCCGTCCAGGCCCAGGGCAGGGGCGACGAACATCCCCTGTCAAGGATGACGTCGTAGTCAAGAGTGTAAAACATGTTAAAATCAAAGCACGTTCAACAGAGTAGCATTAAGCTAACGGCCGCTCCAACCGTTTGGGCGCTACTGCCCCTGCTCGCGAGACGGCGAGCTAACGGCGCACGCGACCAGAAGCGAACTCGCGGCGGCGCGCGAGGAGCTAAAGCTACCCCGCGCCAGGCCTAGGCCTATAGCAGCAAGCTAACGTTACCTAGCGATCACGACATGCTAGCGCCGCAGCTAACAGCTGACAGGCTAACAGTAGGCCCAACCTAAGTAGGCCATGCAGCGATCCCAGCAGGCTAACGCAGCAGCTAACAGCTAACTGGCTAACCGTAAGCTAAGCAGCTATCACCTGAACATGTATACAATGACATAACACTCACCCAGACAGGCCGCCGTTCTGAACCTCTCCTCACTTTTTAAGAGAAAAGAGAAACAAGATGTCAACACTGCTTTACAACGGTGATTTTACCAACACCCGACGGAATCAGCACAATACCAAACTGGCCTGTGTAGCTGACTTGAACATGGATCTGCCGCTATCGCACATCCATGCACATATCTCCTCGTGAAGGAATACTCTCATTTGGATATGAAAGAAGGGGCTTAACACGGGACAGAGAGAAATCCACTCGTCCAGAAAACACAGGGATCACCAGTGTTAATGGTCGCGGCCCACTAGTTAAACTAAAATGGCTTCAGACCAAGGTCTTCCGTCGTCTAGGAGACTGAACAAAGGACCCTAGCCTGGGCCCGGTTTCCATAAACATTGTCAATTAGTCCCCATAGCACTAACAGACAAGTGGAGCCTGCCAGCAAAACACTACTCACCCAACCTGGAACGCACCGCCTCTCACAACAGCGGCGCGCCACTACAGTCCCTGCACCGCCGGAGGGTTTCACTCCGTCCAGCCGCATCCAAGAAGACTGTAGCTGGGAGGTATGTAGCGGCGTGAACCCCCAATACGAAACCGGTGGAGTTTGTGGAATGATCACCATCTTCCAGACACTCCAGTACGAAGACAATATCGCCGTATTTTCTCTTTTTAAAATAGTGAGAGAGAAAATAAAGATATGATGTCAACGTATTCTCCTTATTCTTCCTTTCCTTAGAGCAATATTTTTCTCCACGTCAAGTGGGCATATAGCAACACGTTGCTTGTGATGAAATTTGAGAAGGAGATGAGTGTGTGGCACCATCCCTGCTTATATAGGTAAGCGGATGGGGGTGTGGCCAGATGAATGCTGGCATTTAAAGGTACATTTGTGAAATTATTCAGTGTATATATGCTGAAGCGAGATATATGCAACTGGTGCTGAGCGAAGCCATAACGGAACAGAACAGCCAATAAAATCCCCATCAATGAAAAATTAACCCGCCCATACCCATGCTGATTGGTCCTTGTGCAAGACTAGAAAGCGGGGATCTTTGATTAAACACCTGCTATCAGAAGAATAGAGTCCGAAAAAAAGTTTTTTCACTTTAACTTTTTAGTACTTAAGTATATTTAAAAGTAGAAACTTTTTTACTTTTACTCAAGTGTGTTTTTAGTCAGATACTCTAACTTTTACTTGAGTACGAATTTGAGACGGTACCCATACTTTCACTTAAGTATAATTTCTGGGTACTTTTTACACATCAGTGTACAGTTTCTACATGAAAACACAGCCTGTGATTTCACTCCCACCTTTCCAGCGGATGATAATCACAGTAAACAAGTAAAAACAAGACCACAGATTAATTGAAGTGGATACAGACCACTAGCCTAGCTTAAAGGCTAGGCTAGCTGGCCTGTATCTGCTTCCATTCATTTGTGCTGAGCTAGGATAGCTTGCAGCCAGATAGCTTTCTATTTAACGCACAGCGAGGAAATTGATATATATCTCCTAGTCCGCCTGCTCTCTGGACGCTGACATGTTGATTCAAACGTTCAAATAATTATTTTCCCTCAAAGTCACATTCGATTCAACATGTCAGCATCCGGAGACACCGGGATGACCTACACCTTTCACACGCTGTCTGTTACAAGGATGGCAGTAAATCTATACAGCTATTAAGAGGGGGGAAATAATCTGTCAAAAGATATGATCTACTGTTGAAAGCACTCAGCGTTTGGTCATACAGCTGATCTACATGGTTGCAGAGCTGTCCGAGTAGCCATTGCTCAAAACTTTCAGAACATTTCCTCCGACGGTTGTTGTGGCATGCTCATCAGAACTCAGAATGATGTTTTATTTATCTTATAGTTGGTCAATTGTTCCGCCTGCAGGTTTAGTGAATTGGTTTAGTTTAGTTGATTTATTTTACACACACGTATGTGTTCACAATTTAAAACTATTACAGAGAGTGACTGAAGTGCAGGAGAGGTAGCAAACCCTGGAGTGCTTTACGAAGACCTCCCACCGAGAAAGAAAAGAGACAGAAAAGTTATGTTTGCACAGAAGAATTATAAACAAAACATAAATCAATATCTGACCAGTATTTTTGTGAAATTTATTGTACAACTCCTCTTTCTGTACACTAGAATCACAAGTTTGCCTGTAAGATTTCCTACAGTATCTCCCCTTTTATTGTCTTTATTGTCTGTTATTGTTATACATCAGAGAGTTAGAGAAGTTAGCTTTGAAGTTGTGGAGCAAATACTTGGAACTGCTCTGCTGTACATTACACTTACAGCATTCATTTATACTGTAGAGGTAGCCCTATGGGGGTTTACAGTACATGCTGTATATCAATCAATGTTATTATATACTGTATCTTGCTTATTGTGTTTAGTTTATTATTTCTCAGTTCCCCTCCGGTTCATACTGTATATGAGGTCGCTGCTCAGTAAAACACCAGCAGCTTGGACACATCTATCCAGACTCCTGTATTCATCAGAATGGCGTTTGGCTTACAGCTGAATGTGGAACGATGCACACCAGTGAAGAGAGAAGTTCAAGCTGCAATAACTATTTTCTAACAGTATTTTTACCATTTTCAAAACTTCTAATTACCAACTGCTATCAGAAGGTCTCATTGAGTCATGGTGTCCCACTCAATCAACCCTGCTATCAGAAGGTCTCACTGAGTCATGGTGTCCCACTCAATCAACCCTGCTATCAGAAGGTCTCATTGAGTCATGGTGTCCTACTCAATCAACCCTGCTATCAGAAGGTCTCACTGAGTCATGGTGTCCCACTCAATCAACCCTGCTATCAGAAGGTATCATTGAGTCATGGTGTCCCACTCAATCAACCCTGCTATCCGAAGGTCTCGTTGAGTCATGGTGTCCCACTCAATCAACCCTGTTAACCGAAGGTCTCGTTGAGTCATGGTGTCCCACAGTGGCGGACTGGGACACAAATTCAGCCCGGGACATTCAGACGCACCAGCCCACACACCGGCCCACGCACCGGCCCCGAAAGAGCTAGTATAGGCTAGCTAGCCCTCATGAACCGGCAGACACCAACAGTAGAATATGCACTAGGCTACTGCACGCACCTGTCATGTTACTGTTGGTTCCTTCCACTTGAACTTCATCATCATTAGCAGCAGCAGCTACTCTAACGCCAGCCCTTCCTCTACTAAACATGTCTGTAATTTTAGAACATTGTTCTGCGTCTTTTACTAGCAATTTTAGTTTTTTAATTCTAGCTTTTTCAGCTCCACCTTTTTTTTTTTTTTTTTAATTTTTTTTATTATTGCAAAACAAAACTTATTAAAAGTCAGTACTCAACACACAATGTATAATGAAACTTTCAGTAAAGGTGGTTAAAATATATGCAAGTACAGAAACAGGATAAAACAAAAATAGTCAATAATAACATTTTAACCGTATACCGTGTATATCCAGCGAAGTTACAATTATATAAATGTTAGTATATAATATACCCCGAATACCTATTTTCTAAAACCCTACACACATATGCTCCAGCTCAAATCCCCCCCTCCCGGACCCCCTCTTGGATAGTACCTCTATTATCCCTCACTCCTAACCAGACATCACCATTATAGGCTAGCTTTTATTCTCTCCACCACTTCTAACCACATTAACATTTTGGATTCATTGAGCCCTAGAATTCTTGCTGTTGATATTTCTTGATATATCACATCAAGATATGTAAGAAACCACACTTTCCGGCACATTTTTTCCGGTTGAAACCAACGTGATGCAATCAGTTTTTTAGCTACTGTGATACCCGATAAAACCAATCTTTTTAGTTGTGGGTTCACTGCAAACTCAAAAACATCATTCAATAGCAATACCGCGGGGTGTACAGGTATATTCCAAAATACGAGTATTGATAATTGTTGGGACACATCTTCCCAGAATGCCTTAACTGGTGGGCAGTCCCAATACATGTGCATAAATGTTCCTTCGTCCCCATTTGTACATTGGGAGCATTTGGAGTTTTGTATAAGCCCCATTTTGCACAGCCTTATAGGAGTCAAGTATGTCCTGTGAATATAGTTCAGATTGATTTGTTGATGATCCGGGTTCCTTGATGTAAGTCGGACATTTGCCCAGGCTCCTTGCCAATCAAAGTCATTTTCCAGGTCTGGTATATCCCTCCTCCAGACATTGTCTAGTTGAAGGGTTTCGTACGAGGACGTTAGTAATTGTGAATAAAAACCTGATACAAAACCTCCCAATGTATTTCTGTCATAGAAAAATTTGTGGTATCTGTGGTGTTCAATTGGTATGTGTAATGGAACACCGTGAGATCTCATACAAAGTTTTAACTGTATGTAAAAAAGCCATGTGGACTCGGTGAGGTTAAACTTTATGCATATTTCGACATAACTACAGAGGCCCTTGTTATTAAAAATATCCCCTAATGAGTGTATGCCTCTTTCTTCCCATACAGGGAATCTTATAGGTCGTTTTCCCATTAAGAGAGCATTGTTATTGAATATGGGAGTGTGATTATGCCATACTTGATTGTTAGGAAATTTCCTTTGAGTTTCCCGCCATGTCCTGATTGCATGGGTTATTATTGGGCCAAATTCTCGCTCACAATGCTTGATTGAAAGTTTAGTGTATGCTATGTCTTTCAATCTCTGTGGGGCTACTATGTTTTCTTCTAATTCTCTCCAAGATACCAAAGCCTCGGGGTCAAACCATATCTTCTTCAATGGTCTTAATGTGAAGGCATTAAAATATTGTAAAAAATCTGGGACTGCCATGCCACCGTCTGCTTTACTTCTCTGTGCGGTGGATCTTTTTATGCGAGGTGGTTTGTTATTCCAAATAAATTTGTATGTGGAGGTTTGTAATCTTTTCCAGTAGCCCTCTGGAGGAGGTAACGGAAGCATTGAGCTGAAGAAATTGATTCTTGGTAATACATCCATCTTAACTATTGATACCCTTGCCTGTACTGAGTTTTTAAGTTTTGCCCACCTGTCCAGGTCGTCCTTGATTTTGTTCTGTATTTTTGTGTAATTGTGCTTCACCGTTTGTCTTATGGTGGGGAATATTTCCACTCCCAAGCATCTGAAATGTTTTACCATCGGTATCGCACCTGGGAGGGTTATATCTTTTTTTGCAGGGGTGTTAAGTGGAAGGAAAGCCGACTTCGGCCAATTTATCTTAAATCCCGATAAATCACCAAAGTTCTCAATCAACTTGAGCAGATGAGGCAATGTGGTGTTGGGGTTTTGCATGAACAATATTACGTCGTCCGCATATAAACTAATTTTTTGTTGTGTGCCCTTGATTACGATTGGTTCTATGGATTGGGATTGTCTTATATATTGTGCTAAAGGCTCTAATGATAAATTGAATAGTCCGGGACTAAGAGGGCAACCCTGTCTGGCAGAGCGTGATACCGGAAAGATTTTGGAGATGATTGTGCCTGTTGTAATCATGGCCGATGGGTCCTTGTATAGTACTTTAATCATATCAATGAAACCTTTTCCTAACCCCATCCTTTCCAATACTGCCCATAGAAACGACCATTCCAACCAGTCAAATGCTTTCATAGCATCCAGGGATAGTATCGCCTTAGGTGTGATGTCCTCTTTGTCTGTATCTAGTACGTGCAGTATTCGCCTTATGTTATCATTGATCAGGCGACCTTTTATGAAGCCTGTTTGGTCCGTATGAACTAAAGACGTCATATGCTTTTGCAATCTGATGGCTAATATCTTAGAGTACAGTTTGACATCGGTTCCGAGGAGGCTTAAAGGACGGTAACTACCGCATTCAGTGGGGTCTTTGTCTTTTTTGTGAAGAACTGAAATGAGTGCGGTATTTTGGTGTTCGATGAAGCTTCCCTCTTTGACTGAGTATAAGATCATATTTAGTAATAAGGGTCCAAATATGTCCCAGCAAGAAATGTACATTTCTGATGGGATACCGTCAATTCCCGGAGCTTTGCCGTTTTTCATTCCGGATATGGCCTTCTTGAGTTCTTCTAATGTGATCGGTACTTCTAACTGTTTAGCGTCTTCATCTGTAAGTTTAGGGAGAGTAATTTGATTAAGATATGTGTCTAATTTGTCTTGATCAAAGGTCGTTTCTGAGTTATATAAATCGGAGTAGAATTCTTTGAATGTATCGTTTATTATTTTGGGTTCTGTTACTAGAGCTTGTTGTTTCCTAATGGCAGTTATATCTGCAAATTTTGCATTAATTCTTAGTCGCATGGCTAATAGGTGACTAGGTTTAGAACCTTGGAAGTACTGCTGTTGTCTAGTGCTGCGTATTTGCAATTCCGATTTTTGTCTGTACATTGCTTTGATCTCGGTCTTTAGAATGTTAACTTGGTTATCTAGTCTAGTAGAGTTGTTGTATTTTAAAGAATTAAAAAGCGTTGATTAAAGCGTTTCCATTTCAGACAGTTTTGTGTTTTGATTTTTGCGCAATATGGAGGTAAATCTATCCGAGAAATCCTTGATCATACTCTTTACCGACATCCATAATATTCTGGGATCTTGCACCGAGTTAGCATTAACTTGTAGGAATACTGTGAGAGCTTCTTTAATTTGTGTAATGAATTCCTTGTTGTTAAGCAGCATCGAATTAAAACGCCATCTTGGGGCCCGGGTAGATAATGTACCAAATGTTGCTTTCAGTATTAAGTAGCAGTGATCTGATAGCGCATTGGGTGTCATTTCCACTTCGTATTTATCAAATATTCTCGGGGATGCAAAGACGTAATCAATTCTGGATAGTGTGTTGTGTCTCGCCGAACGACAGGAGTACTTGCGGGTCATGGGGTTAAGTGAACGCCATAAATCAGTTACTCCTGTTGATTTCGACCAATCTTTTAATGCTTTAGATGAATTCTTTTGTTCGCTGGAGAAGGAAAGGTAAGTTTTGTCCATCCTTGGGTTCCAAATGGCATTAAAATCCGCACCTATTATGTATGAGTACTCGGGATGGTTTAACATTTCTCCTGTTAGTGAAGTGAAGAAACCCACTTCGTACAAATTTGGGGCATATACCGCTGCCAATGCAATTTTCCTGTTATTGTGTATAATCCTAGCTATAGTTATGCGCCCCTCAGCATCCGACCATACCCCTTTCAATTCGATATTTAATTTGCGTCTGACGACTATGGCTACCCCTCTAGTTCTCGTAGCAAAAGAAGAGTGACCAATATTATGGTATATGTTATCCGCTAACGTATTTATGTCTCCCTCTAAAATGTGCGTTTCGCTTAATAGTGCCACGTCCACATGTTCTTTTTTCATCAGTGTAAGCACGCTTTTGCGCTTGTGTTGTTTGTTTATCCCACCGGTGTTCCATACCATTATATTCAAACTAGCCATAGTCTATGCATGTTTTCGTGTAGTTTTTGGTAATGTTTCTGGAGTATGAAGCTACAATAGATGCACATCCAATTAATGAGGTCCCGTTGAGAGCTGAGCTTAAAAACATATATATATACAAATAAAAATCCCCTATTTTCCCCTCTCCCAGAAAGTCGAACATGCCTGTGTTCCAAGAACACATCCTCCGCGATTGACTTTCTCCCATGGTCCACCGGATTGCCCAACCTGAGCATTGTAATCCTAATTTTCCTATGCTCATTGCCATAGGATCTAACATTTCCATTCTATTGCAATAGAATGTCGCTTTTGGTCTTGCACCTTCCCTTACTGTAATGAAGTATTGTGATAAATAACCTAAAGATAAAAATAAAAAATAAAATAAAAAGAGAATAAACCTTTATCGACATATTCCTTTGAACCCTCCACCAACGTGTGAGGGGAAAAAAAGGAAAAGATTGTAGATCAGTATTGACACTTAATGTGAAGAACATTGGAAAAGAATAATGTAAGTTACAATATATTTAAAAAATATATAGTAATATTGACACCTTAATGTGAAGAACATTGGAAAAGAACAATGTAAGTTAAATTATATTTAAAAAATATAGGGTGATGAGAAGAAAAAATTTAATAAAATAAAAATCAATGGAAAGATATAGATAAGGAATAAGAGATAAATAATTATCAACGTGGAGAAGCCACTAGAACCGATTTAACTGATTAGATAAGATAGAAAAGCAGCGCCTTTTAGCGCTTCAATGTGCCTTTAATGGAGTGATTACTTAAATTGTTAGAATAACCTTGCTGTGCCCATACGTTTATGTGTGGATAATTTTAAAGTATTATTAAGGGCTGATTGCACTTCATTTAATTCATATATGCTATGTGTATGCACACCGAATGTTATTGTTAGAGTTGTATGCTTCGTTGTCATGGTGCCTTATATTCTAGAAGGTTGTAGAATATACTAGTGCCTAGACTATTTTACTTCGTTGTCATGGTGCCTTATATTCTAGAAGGTTGTAGAATATACTAGTGCCTAGACTATTTTACATTCCAGAATGATCTAAGAGACCCAGGGCATTTGAGCGATAAACCCAGAATATTCCAGATAGATCTTTTTGTATTGATATTTATTTGTCCCCTCAGAGACCAGAGACTGAAATTATAATGTATTATGAATCGTATTATACACAGTAAACATTGTTATAGACGACTTGCATATCGTTTGCTACTTTGATGAACACAGCAATGTTATTCCAACACTGGTGGAATGACCTCATTGATGAACACAATAAAGTCATTCCTACACTGGTATATATTTAGAGAGAGGCTTAACTGATTCCGGCATTTCCGTCATGCTTTGGGTTATTTGCTGCATTTTGAATCAGGAAATCCTCAGCATCAAAGGGTGTAAATGGACCTGACCTGCGGCCGTTATTGTCCAAGAATGATAACAGCGCCGGATATGCTAGCCTTGGCTTGTGGCCGGCTGTGTACAGCTTTTGCATCACAACTTTGTATGGTTGACGTCGGATGATGGCCTCTCTGCTCAAATCTTCGTAGATAAATATTGGTTTATCACCATACTTCAGCATCCCACGTTGGTTGCGAGCATATTTGATGATTTCATCCCTTGTTGTAGTTTTCCGTAGAGTGACAATGATGACTCTCGGCCCGTTGATATTTTGCCCCTGGGAACCAATTCTGTAAACTTGTTCCACTTCTGGCACTTTGTTTGGATCGGAGTTATTCAAAATCGTTGATAACTCGTTTGGAAAGTTGATGTCATCGCAGTTCACTGATTCATCAAGCCCCACAATGCGGATGTTATTCCGCCTGTGGTAACGATGGGTTTCTAGTTGCCTCTCCATCACTTCGTTTTTAAGCAATTTTATTTCCCTCCGGTATTCATCTTTAACTTTTTCCATCTCTTCTCCCATCACTGTCATGATACCTTCGTTCGCCTTGACTGCTTTTGTGTTTTCTGTCACCGAAATCTCCACTGTCGTGATTCGCACGGACAGCAAAGTGACTGCTCTCATAACCTCTTCGAATTTAGTATCGATGTGTTCAGCGTGTGCGACCAACTGTTCTTCTACGTGTGCTTTGAAAGCGATCATCTGTTCTTTTATCAGGGTAGTCAGAGAGTTGAAGTCGGGCTGTGCAACTGAACTGCTTGTGTCAGTTGATGTTGTTGGAGCAGTGAGGGATCCGATGGATGATTGTGCTATTATCTTCTCAAAATCGCCTGCTTTTTCCTTCACGGTACTTTTTTCTGATGTTCCTGCTATGTTGTCATCTGTTGTCTCCATCTCGGGGCCAGTTGTCCTTGGTCCCTGTGTATTCTCCTCTATATTCCCCGCGCCGGGGCTCACCAACGGATCTGCCACAGCGTCGCCTGTCATTGTCTTTGACCGAGTTTCAATCTGCGCCGTTAGCTTTGCCGTTTCTTGTTTCTTTCCCGTCTTTTCCCTATCCCTAACCATGTTGTCTTTTGATATAGTTAGTAGAAGGTCTTATCAATACATACGATGTGGTCTAGTCTCTTTTGGTACTGTCCAAATAAGGTTTTTAAACGAAATTAACGATAACGGGAGCGGAGCTATAACCAATTGCGTGCGCTACATATTGCAGCTTAACCGAAATAAAAAGCTCCACCTTTTTATTTTTTTTCGTTCTCCATTTCTGCGCTTCTAGGCCTACTCGCGGTTGGGAGGAAACATGAATCTCATTCACTGATGTCTCATGTCTCATTCAAGACTGGCTAACAAAAGCATGTCTTTCACTTAACACCAAGCAAACTGTGAGGATTGGTTCTTTCCCCACCACAGGCTTCTTAAAGTACTGTGATGATTGGTCCGTTCCCGGCCACACGCTCCGTTCCTTTAAGGTACTGTGAGGATTCTGTGATGATTGGTCCGTTGCCGAACGCACACTTCTAAGTCAAGTATCAATTGCCATCACGCACCTGATGTGTGTTCTAATCAGCGCCCCAGAGGCTTCATATACTCTGACCTTCTGTCATTCGATGCCGGGTCATTTTGTGTACTACTGTTCTGAATTACACCTGCATATACCTGCTTTCCCCGTCGCTGTTGCTGTTTTTTTGCTCTCCAGGATCTTTTGTGGAGAACTGCTGTGGAGAACCTGGTTCCCCGTTCGGAGCTACGCCTCGTTATCTGCCCGCTTTACGCGTTGCGCTCTGGTGAGTTTTTGGAAACAGTCTTTTTGGATCATCAGTTTTTTGTGTGTTTGTGAAACACCGAAGAGATCCCGTTTTTGTTTGTACTGGACTCACGTATTTTTGTGTTGGATTTACACTGTGGATTACCGTATTGTTTTTCTCTGGACTCTGCTAACTGGTGTGTGGTACACCGAAGATCAAGTCACTTGGATTATTACTGGACCAGTCACCTCTCTGTCTCTGTGTGTTCGTTGGGCTAACTCAGATTTTCTCTCTCTCTCCGTTTCCACCGGGAGTGAAAGCTGGGAGAATCTGCAGAGCCGCTACGACGTCACAAGCCAATTCCTCACCACTTCTACTGGGAGTATCTGCAGAGCCGCAACATCATCTCCTGCCAGATCCCCGTTTGTTCTATTGCTGTACTTCATTCCTTCGTGTGACTCTGTAAATAAATACGCCCTAGCTTTTGGCCAACTCTGAAACTTCTCTCTGTGCCGTTGCGTTTGAGGTCGGTTACAAACCATAACATTACGACCCGGCCCTGACGACCTCAGCTGACACAGAGAGGGTTAGGGCAGCGTTGGCGGTCCAGATCGAGTTGGTCAACGACCACACCCAACAGTTGGGTGCGGTTGCGGCCGCTTTACAGGACGTCCGGGCCGAGGTCCAGCTTATTCTGGATGCCATTGGCACTCAGGAGTATCAGCAGGCTGTTGCTCTGCACCAGCTTCAGGCTCTCCGTACATCATTAAACACTCTGCTTTTGACCCCACCTGTCCCAGGAGTCTCGGCCAGCTCACCACCCACGGCAGACCTCGCACCTCGGGAGCCCCGTCTCTCCGAACCACGTCTGTTCAATGGTAACTTCGAGGATTGTGCCACATTCATCATGCAATGTGAGTTGGTCTTCCTTCATCAACCCAGCCGTTTTTCGTCAGAGGGATCCCGAGTAGCCTACATGACTAACCTGCTCACGGGCCAAGCAGCACAGTGGGTTACTGCCTCCTGGGCAAATGGGGCTGATTTCTGTTTTTCCTACCCAGACTTCGTGGCTGAGCTCCGCAGGGTTTTTCACCACCCAGCCCGTGGCCAGGACCCAGGAGCTCGGTTGGGCACCTTCCGGCAGGACAGTGGCAGTGTCAGAGACTACACGCTGGAGTTCAGACTGGCCGCAACGGAGAGCGGTTGGAACGATCAAGCGCTTCGTCTCACCTTCCTGAGGGGGCTCAACGACGCAGTAAGGGACCAGCTCGCGACCCAAGAGGAGTCCGATTCTCTCGAGGGCCTGATCAGCCTCGCTATCCGCATCGACGGACGCCTCCGGGAGAGAAGGCATGAGCGAGCACGACGGGGACCCCCAGACGTACCCCCCGAGTACCACGACCTCGAGGAGGTATTCAGTAAGTCCAGGGCTCAGGTCTTTCCGCCTCACCGGCCTTACGACTGTGCCATCGACCTCCGCTCAGGGGCTCCCTTTCCCGGCGGCCGTCTCTACAGTGCTGACCGTCCTGCCCCCTCCGTGACTGGTGGGTTTTTTCCCTCCCGAGCCGTGACCGAGGAGGAACCCATGCAGCTGGGACGCAACCGCCTTAGCCCGGCCGAACGGGAGTCCAGGCTCAGGTCCGGTCTTTGCCTCTACTGCGGCCGGGATGGACACCGTGTCTCCAATTGCCCTACCCGGCCAAGAAGACCAGGCTCGCCGGGACCCCGGGAGATCCTGGTGAGCCGTTTTTCCTGTTCCCCCACCCGTGCACCACCTAACCGTCTGGCGGACGTCACCCTAGCCTGGGCGGACCAGCGGGCGACAGTGGGTGCACTCATTGACTCTGGTGCTGATGGGAGTTTCATGGACGTTGGGTTTGCCACCCGGGCCAACATTCCACTTGAGGACCTCGAGAGGCCCTTGGAGGTCTTCGCGCTGGATCATCGCCGCCTGGCTGACGTCACTCAACGCACCTGTCCAGTCCTTCTCACCATTGCTGGTAACCACGTTGAGAGACTCCAGTTTTACATCACCAGCTCTCCTCTTGTCCCTGTGGTCCTGGGCAGGCCTTGGCTCGCGATGCATGAGCCCCACGTCGCCTGGTCCTCCGGCACCATCAGGGGGTGGGGCCCCTCCTGTCGTGCCCAGTGTCTTCAGGTGCTTTCCAGCCCCCTCACCGGGTCCCAGTCCCCATCTCCGGCCTCCCTCGCCGGTCCTCTGTCCCCGTGCCCGGCCTCCGCTGTCGGGCCCCAGTCCCCGTCTCCGGCCTCCCTCGCCGGTCCTCTGTCCCCGTCTCCGGTCCCCCTCTCCGGGCCTCTGTCTTTGTCCCCCTCTCCAGTGCCCCTGATTGCCGGCTTCCTTCGGTCCCGTCCGGGCAGGCCGGGGCCGAGTGGGTCGCCGGGTGGCTCCCGTGGAGGGGGGGGGTACTGTGAGGATTGGTTCTTTCCCCACCACAGGCTTCTTAAAGTACTGTGATGATTGGTCCGTTCCCGGCCACACGCTCCGTTCCTTTAAGGTACTGTGAGGATTCTGTGATGATTGGTCCGTTGCCGAACGCACACTTCTAAGTCAAGTATCAATTGCCATCACGCACCTGATGTGTGTTCTAATCAGCGCCCCAGAGGCTTCATATACTCTGGCCTTCTGTCATTCGATGCCGGGTCGTTTTGTGTACTACTGTTCTGAATTACACCTGCATATACCTGCTTTCCCCGTCGCTGTTTTTTTGCTCTCCAGGATCTTTTGTGGAGAACTGCTGTGGAGAACCTGGTTCCCCGTTCGGAGCTACGCCTCGTTATCTGCCCGCTTTACGCGTTGCGCTCTGGTGAGTTTTTGGAAACAGTCTTTTTGGATCATCAGTTTTTTGTGTGTTTGTGAAACACCGAAGAGATCCCGTTTTTGTTTGTACTGGACTCACCTATTTTTGTGTTGGATTTACACTGTGGATTACCGTATTGTTTTTCTCTGGACTCTGCTAACTGGTGTGTGGTACACCGAAGATCAAGTCACTTGGATTATTACTGGACCAGTCACCTCTCTGTCTCTGTGTGTTCGTTGGGCTAACTCAGATTTTCTCTCTCTCTCCGTTTCCACCGGGAGTGAAAGCTGGGAGAATCTGCAGAATCACCACTTCTACTGGGAGTATCTGCAGAGCCGCAACATCATCTCCTGCCAGATCCCTGTTTGTTCTATTGCTGTACTTCATTCCTTCGTGTGACTCTGTAAATAAATACGCCCTAGCTTTTGGCCAACTCTGAAACTTCTCTCTGTGCCATTGCGTTTGAGGTCAGTTACAAACCATAACACAAACAGTGTGTATGATGTTCACAAAGTCACCAGTAGAGGTCACTCACTCTAATGTGTTTCTGGGAGAGGTGGAGCTGGACATTGTACATTAATTCAAGTATCTTGGGGTCACATTGGACTCTACATTGACCTTCAAAAAGTCATGTGAAGAAAGTGACAAACACAGTCAAGTTTAACATCGAAAACTTCAGCCAGATCAGGCCCTGCCTGCCAGTTAATGCTGCAAGGATGTTTCTGCATTCAATGATTTTATCACACATCGAGTACTGTTTTATCAACTGGTCTCTTTCATATGTCACTACTCTTACACCAATAGAATTACTCTACAAAAAAGCCATAAAAGTATTTGATCGGAAACCAATTTCATTTCATCACTGTAATGTTTTAGAAAAACATAACATGCTAAGTTTCGAGAATTTCCAAGTTTTCAAATATACTTACTTCATGTACAAGATTCTGCATGGACTTGCCCCTCCCCCATTGAATGAGTTCATCCAACAGAAAGCAGACACTGGCATTACTACCAGGGCCATCAGTAGAGGGGACTGTAAGGTGCCTTTTCGGTATACTACCTTAGCAAAAATTGTGTTCTCTGTTAAAGGTGGTAACTACTGGAATAGCCTACCAGTTGTGATTAGAGAGTGCCCTACATACTCCATGTTCAAGACCCATCTTAAACTGCATCTTAAGGCAAACCAGAACTGTGATTTTTTATCTGATTTAGTTTATGCAACTTGTTTATTGTTTTATTGCCGGCCCACACACTGGCCCACACACCGGCCCACATAATGGCCCACACACCGGCCCACATATGGCCCACACACTGGCCCACACACTACACCGGCCCACACACCAGCCCACACACCGGCCCACACACCGGCCCACATTAGTGGCCCACACACTGGCCCACACACTGGCCCACACACTGGCCCACACACCGGCCCACACACTGGCCCACATACTGGCCCACACACGGGCCCACACACCGACTCACACACTGGCCCACACACTGGCCCACACACTGGCCCACACACCGGCCCACATTAGTGGCCCACACACTGGCCCAATTTGGACCAGCCCACTTTGGTTCCGGCCCATCGGGATTCATCCCGAACGTCCCGATGGCCAGTCCGCCACTGGTGTCCCACTCAATCAACCCTGATATCAGAAGGTATCATTGAGTCCCACTGAAGGTCTCGTTGAGTCATGGCAGGCCCGGACTGGCCATCGGGAGCACCGGGAGTGTTCCCGGTGGCCTGGCCTGCACAGATTAAATTTTTTTTTATTATATATAAAAAAATTTAAAAAAAATTATAATTTTTTTTTTTTTTTTTTTTGCCATGCCATTGTTTCTAGTTGTGGCGGCGGCGCGGCGCGATAGTTAGATAACCTAGGTGGGTGGGGAACAACCAGGATTTCACTGTCTGCGACAGAGTTGGAGAACTATCTGACTCTCTCCCTCACACGGACACACACACACAATGGACCTGTGCTGCCGCTTGTGATTGGTGGAGGCGGGACCAGGCGATACAACTGATTGACAGCGGAAGCGGCGAATGGAATGGCAGACGGCACTCAGATGCAGAATAACAGCCAGGCAGTGAGCCAGGTAGTGAGGGACTCGGGAGAGATCAGAGAGCGAAAGTCAATTAACGTTGATGTCAAGATGGACAGTGGAAGAAAGAGAAAGGGTGGAGGAGAGAGGGATAAAACAAAGAAAAAGAAAGGCCCTTACAGGAGAGAGTGGTTAACTGTATTATAATAGTAAATAGAAAAATATGTTGTGCTTTTGCTTTTTTCTTTTTGAAGGTGGAGAGAGTAGCATTGCTAGTGCCACAACAGTTTTATTTGAGGTCCATAACAGTACATTGTACTAAGCAATTGTTGGCTCATTAGTTTGTGATTCACATGCACTAAAATTCACCAGAATGCAGGAAATTAAGTCTTTGTAACAAAAAAAATCCTGGTGGGGGACCCCCAGACCATGGGCGGAGTTTATGGGGGTTCAGGGGGTGCATTGCACCCCCTGGTGGCCGGGGGTGAAATTGCCTTTTTTTTTTTTTTTTTTTTTTTTTTTTTTTATCAAGATTATTTTTATTTTAATAAAATTATAATAATTGTGAGAAACAAATCTGAATTCTATTATGTTTTGTTTTACAATACATTCATTTTATAGTAGTAATCATGTCACATTATAAGGCGAACCTTCTGTAGTGTGGCAGTGAAAGGGTTAACGGCAACGCGCGGCCAGCAGCAGCAGCAGCAGCGCGATACAAAGCCACTTATTCTGAGATGATAATTAATGTATCTGGATAACCAATGCACGAATTTTGTCGAGGCAGGTAGCGTTATTTCGGGAAAATTGATATCTATAGCCTGGTATATTTTTCGTCCACGAAAAATGGAGGCTGTAATAATTATTATTGCTCGAGAGTCTCTATGAATAATAATAATTAGAGCCTAAGTCAGTTAAAAATGATCCCCCGTAGTGCTGTGTGTGTGAGTGTGTGTGTGTGCTGCTGTACTACCTAAATAAAATAAAAAATTAGGGGTTAGGGCATTGTAAAAACGCTAAAATAATAAAATAAAGGTCAAAAAAAATCGTGCGCGGGTGTAGTTCGCCAAGCAGTCGCACCCCCTGGCGTCAAGTTCAAACTCCGCCTATGCCCCAGACCCCCCGCTTAAAAAGTGGCCTGATTGGGGCTATATTTCGCGCTATATCTCCCGGTATGAATTATTTCCCCAGTCCGGCCCTGAGTCATGGTGTCCTACTAATTCAACCGTGTGCTACCAGCGCGCAGTCTGTTGCCATAATTAATTGTCTTTGTTGAATATAGAACAGCTCTGCCTATTTTATAAACCTATGCATTTAAAATGTATTTATTTCAGCAAATGTCTTAATTACAGTACATCAATATTGTGTTGTCAGACCAGTATGATGTTTGCAGGTGAAATATTTACCTACTTTGTTTAACAATCAGGAAATGGCCAAGAGAAAGTTCTGTTTATTTAGGTGAAATCTAGGGATGTCCGATATTATCGGCCGACCGATATTATCGGCCGATATCGGCAGTAAAATGTGATATCGGAAAATATCGGTATCGGTTTAAAAACAAAAAAAAACAATAACAATATTTGTTATATATATATCCAGTGAAATTATTAGTTACCTGAAATTATTCAGTTTTTTGGACGGGGAAACCCTGCATATATCGGTATCGGTTGATATCGGTATCGGAAATTAAGAGTTGGACAATATCGGAATATCGGTATCGGTAAAAAAGCCAATATCGAGCATCCCTAGTGAAATCGAATAATTCATGCACAAAAACAATACTTTTCTTTCTCAGGGAATCTCTTAGTTACAAGTTTGTGTATTGGGTTGTCAGAATATTATTGCAGCTTTAACACCTTGAAACATATCACAAATTGTCATGTGAGGACCCACAAAAAAAAGCCTGCAGCCTGTTTGGGGTCCAAACCCATAGTTTAAGAAACCAGGCTCTTTTTCAGAGCAATCAGAACAATTTAAATGAGCGTTGGTGACATGCCTCCCGCATTTATTGAATGAAGTTCTGGAAAGTCTGAGTTGATAACAGCTGAGATTAATCTCTTTACTTAAAGTTGATTACTTTAAATTACACAGCTTTCTCTTTCCATAATTACAGTGACAGAATGTTGCAATTTCCATCACAGATGGTTATTTTGCTAACCAAAATCCAAATCGTTCAACTGACCTGTCTACTGTCTAATTAAGCCATACTGAAATGACAGAAGTGTAACGGGTTACTTTCTGAGATGTTTTGGGGCTCACTGCAGGCATCAGCAGGAGCCCTGGAGACGTCCCAGGAAGGTTCCAGCAGGACACACCGCTACACCTTTTATCATGAGACTTAACTTAGACTGGTGGGCACTGGAGCGTACACACACACACACACACACACACACACACACACACACACACACACACACACACACACACACACACACACACACACACACACACACACACACAAACACACACACACACACACACACACACACACACACACACACACACACACACACACAGACAGAGACATATACACAGACACACACAGACACACACACAGACAGACATATACACAGACACACACACACACACACACACACACACACACACACACACACACACACACACACACACACACACACACACACACACACACACACATACGACACACACATATAACACAACCATGCACACACACACACACACACACACGCACACGCACACGCACACACACACATGCACACACACACATGCACACACACATACACTCAATATTTGTGCAGGAACACAGGATCAAATGGTTGTTGGCAAGGTGAGATCAAAGGCTTAGATCACCCCCAGCCTTTGCCAAAAATGAACCTGCACGGTGTGTGTGTGTGTGTGTGTGTGTGTGTGTGTGTGTGTGTGTGTGTGTGTGTGTGTGTGTGTGTGTGTGTGTGTGTGTGTGCGTGCGTGCGTGCGTGCGTGCGTGCGTGCGTGCGTGCGTGCGTGCGTGCGTGCGTGCGTGCGTGCGTGCGTGCGTGCGCGTGTGTGTGTGTGCATGGCCGCCTAAACTTTATTTAACAGATTGCAGAATGGGTACAATACAGTACGGCTCAATACACACAATTGTTAATGCGATGCAGACCAGAGAAAGACGTTTGTCTTGTTTACATCAGGGTCCATGTTAACCCCTTTCGTGACTGTGCTGCACCGAGTGAATCCACAGTCACTTGCTCCTCAATGGGAAACCAACCTAGATTTACCATGAAGGACTGGTTCTGGCCGAACCGTTCGTTATACAAGTATCACAGAGACATTACAAAGGTGCTCACAGTTGCACGAGGGGTTCGCACAGAGATACAGGATGGTTTGAAAGCTCGGCGTTGCTAATAAATATTTTTAATATTTTTTATAAACTGCTCAAAGCGGCATTATTTCCGCCGTTGGGTGATCACAGCGCCTGCGCACCATCCCGTATCTCTGGATTCACTCGGTGCAGCGCCGAGGCTCACCATACGAGAAATATTCAGTTTCAATCTGTTTGCGCATTTAGTATACAGTCACAGTGTTCGACTTACATGATGATTTGCTCCATTTTGATGTAAACGCCGAAGAATAATCCTCACAATGTTATCCAATATCCAGCCTGAATTTTTCAAGGGCTTTCGAAAAAGCCGCCTCCCCCAACATGTCGTATACGTCATGCCGACGAACCGTGGCCCGTGGGCACTGGATCAAACCATTAAAGTGGGGGGTCACACAATCTTTGGAAACTTAAAAACTTGCTATTAAGTGTCATTGCGTATTATTAATTTGATTGAAATGACTTAGTTATGGTTAGATTTATATATGGGGGGGGGGGTATATCATATTTTTCATATGATCAAAAAGTGGGGGAGCAAAACCAGACGTTTGCCCCCCCATGTTCAATAGTCGTAGAGCAAATGCTCCGCGTGCTCTATTGCGCAGGCGTCTATGTGTGTGTGTATGTGTGTGTGTCAATGGACATAATGGGTCCACACGGGTCTTTCTCAGTACGGCCACACATCAGGCGTGATAGGCCAAGTTATCCATCAATTACACCTTTTTCTGCCTAAGTCAGAATCCAGAAGAAAGAATTGGGTCAACTGGCTTGAATGACAAGAGGAAGCAGATCGACGAGGTCGACCGAGTAATCCTCTAAAGGGGACATGTCATGGAACATGGGTTTGGCCGTCCAGCATGTTATTTAGACATTACATAATGTACTCCTCGCTGTTTGGCCAGGATTTATCTTTTTATCTTTTATTACGGATCCCCATTAGTCATCACCGCAGCAACAACTAGTCTTCCTGGGGTCCACACACAACAAAACAGTACATACATAACATTATAGTAGCATACATTTAAAAATATATTCCAATATTCCTACATATAAAAATGATTCCAAATAGCATTACAAACACAAACACAAACAGAGTATCAGAGATCACAGAAAATACAATAAAATGGATTAAACTCTCATTTATTTTTCTCTTAATGCTGTTTTCAAATAATTTTTTAAACTTATCTTACTGGTTATCTGAGTAAGATGTACTGGCAGTTTATTCCAATATGACATGGCTCTATATAATACAGTTTCCTTTGCTGCATTGGTTGTTGGTAGTAGCAGTGTGAACGTTTCCCTACAGGCATGCCTAGTACCATAATTGTGTCGATCATGTGTACATGTTAGCTGTGAATACAAACAGATAGGTTCTCTTGAGATATATATATATTCCTCTTGAACAAGATCAGGCTGCAATCCAGTCTGTCTTCCACCTTCAACCACGACAGCTTGGTATGCATCCCCTCCACACTGTTTCTCATTGAGCAGTTCAGGGCCAGACGGGCCGCTCTGTTCTGAGTGAGCTGGATCTTATTAAGCTCTTGTCTTGAGGCATTAGACCAGACAGCTGTACAGTAATCAAGGTGAGAAAAAACTAATGACTGTATCACTTGCTTCAATATCAGATCGGTTAGAAAATAACTACACCTTCTGATAATTGAAATACCTCTGCTCATTTTGGCAACCACATTGTTGGTGTGAGTTCACTGAGTTGACCATGAGAGTGTTCCATCAAGTGTGACACCCAATAGCTTTGCCTCTCTAACTTGCTCAATAACTGTTTCAAGTCTTCAGATTAACAATCTGGGTTTTAAATCTTCCAATTAACAATATGGGTTTCAAGTGTTCATATTAACAATCTGGGTTTGAAGTGTTCAGATTAACAATCTGGGTTTGAAGTGTTCAGATTAACAATCTGGGTTTGAAGTGTTCAGATTAACAATCTGGGTTTCAAGTGTTTATATTAACAATCTGGGTTTCAAGTGTTCATATTAACAATCTGGGTTTCAAGTGTTCAGATTAACAATCTGGGTTTCAAGTGTTCATATTAACAATCTGGGTTTCAAGTGTTCATATTAACAATCTGGGTTTCAAGTCTTCAGATTAAAGGGAGTAGTACGCTTTTCTGTTTTCGCTCCCGTCGAGTCTCTACTTTTTGTTGTTTTATCTTAATTTAATAAGCTTACGGATTTACATAACTTAGTGAATCTTACTCAGGGTACATTTGTTCAAACCGTTGGTCATTTTTTACACGGACAGATGGCATCAAACCTTCGCAAATTCAGATACATCCCTACTACAAGTAGGCCTGAGAAAGCCTCGGGTTCCGCCTCTGGGCCACCACCGACCACACCGTCAAAGATGGCCGGCGTGGATACCACAGCCTTAAAGACGGAGATTCTCCTCGCGCTGAAATCCGAAATCGCAGAGATAATACAATCGGAATTGAAAGGTGCACTTTCCAAGGAGTTCGACCTCATCAGAAATGATTTGAAAGCGATAAAGGAGGAAATGCGAAGCTGTGTAGCGACACTGCGTGTGGACATGAACAAAATGGAGGTTGCGGTTAAGGACGTGGAGGGTGGTCTCTTGAGGTGGTCGGACGAGGTGGCAACGCTACAAGTCACAGTCGAAGACCTAAAGACGGAGATGACTGGTCTCAGGGGAAAGTGTGACGATATGGAAGGAAGGATGAGGAGGTGTAACGTGAAGATACTTGGAGTAGCTGAGATGGACGGCTCAAGCTCCACTGCATCGGTCTCAAAGCTGCTGAAAGACGTGCTGCAAATGGACGATGAAGTAATAATAATAATAATTAATTTAATTTATATAGCGCTTCTCAATAACCCGAAGTCGCTGACAATAGTCGGGAGCAAGAGTACAAACAAAGAAACAAAAGCAAAGAAACAAAAACAAAGAAACAACAAAGAAACAAAAACAAAAGGAACATGAGACCATGGGGGGAACAGGGAAGACAGCATGATAGCACAAAAAAGACTGGAGACAGAGATCAATCAGGTTGGAGGGGGGGGGGGGGGGGTTATGGGTGGGGGGGGTTGAAGGCAAGGGATAACAGGTGGGTTTTGAGGCGAGCTTTGAAGGTGGAGAGTGTAGGGGAGTCTCGGATGGACTGGGGGAGGGAGTTCCAGAGTCGGGGGGCAGTACAAGAGAAGGCCCGATCTCCAAAGTTTTTAAGCTTGGATGTCGGGACAGTGAGGGAGGCAGTGGAGGAGGACCGGAGGGAACGGGTGGGGCGGTAGGGAAGAAGGAGATCAGTCAGGTAGGGGGGGGCCAGGCTGTGGAGGGCTTTGAAGGTGAGGAGTAGTGTTTTAAAGTTTATGCGGTGTTTGATCGGGAGCCAGTGGAGGGAGTGGAGGACAGGAGTGATGTGTTCGCGGGACCGGGTGTTAGTGAGGAGGCGGGCGGCTGAATTTTGGACAATTTGCAGTTTATGGAGGGAGCGGGAGGTGATACCAGTGAGGAGGGAGTTGCAGTAGTCCAGGCGGGAGGAGATGAAGGTGTGAATGAGGGATTCAGCAGCAGGGGGGGAGAGGCAGTGACGGATTTTTGCAATGTTGCAGAGGTGAAAGTAGGATATTTTTACGATGGAGCGGACGTGGGGGTCAAATGAGAGGGTGGGGTCAAGGAGGACACCAAGGTTTCGGACTAGGGGGAGGATGGTGGAGTTGTTGATGGTGAGTGTGATGGGTCCAGATCTGGTGAGGGTGGTTTTGGTGCCAATGATGAGAAGTTCAGTCTTGTCACTGTTCAGTTTGAGGAAGTTGTGAGTCATCCAAGTTTGGAGTTCGGTGATGCAGGATTCGATGTGACTGAGGGGTGGGCTGTGGGGGGATTGTGTACTGATGTAGATTTGGGTGTCGTCAGCGTAGCAGTGGAAGTTGAGGTGGTATTTACGGATGATGTGACCAAGGGGGAGAATGTAGCAGATGAAGAGCCTTGGGGGCCCCCCCTGTGTGACTGGGGAGGGGGAAGAGGTGTGGCCGGAGAGGGAGATGAATTGGTGTCTGTCTGTGAGGTAGGATGAGAACCAGCCAAGTGCTGTGCCCTCAAGACCAGCCTTTGGAGGAGGATGGAGTGACACACTGTGCTGGTGGACCGCTCGCATAGAGCACTGGGGCCGAAGAGGCCAGACGGGAAGCCCCGTGCTATCGTGGCTAAACTCCACTATTACCAGGATTGTGTCGAGGTGTTGAGACGGGCGCGCACTGAGGCTCCATTACAGGTCAACAGAAAGTCTATTGCAATCTTCCCCGACTATGCCGCGTCTATACAAATAGTAGCTCCAGTTCTGCAGACCCCTCTCTGATTGGTTGAGCTCCATTTCTGCAGCCCCCTCTTTGATTGGTTGAGCGAAGCCCCTCTCTGATTGGTTTAGCTCGTCATGCGGTAAAAGGCGGATGTAATGTTATCATCTCAAGAAGATAAAAATAAATGTACTACCAGATTCGCGTTTATAACGTTATTTCGCGTGACTTCGCGGTTTATTCATAACGTTATGCACATTTCACAACACAGCCAGCTGTTAGAAACTGTACATTGTAACATTATATAACATAACGTTATGTTATTTCGCGGTTTATTCATAACCCTCCCTCCCAAATCATATTCAGAAAGTATCACAGAGACTTCTATTGACCAAGGAATTAGTTATTATTTCGCGGTTTATTCACATAAAAGTTATATTGTTTACACTGTCTTTCTTCTATTATAACCCTCCCAAATCATATTCAGAAAGTATCACAGAGACTTCTATTGACCAAGGAATTAGTTATTATTTCGCGGTTTATTCACATAACGTTATATTGTTTACACTGTCTTTCTTCTATTATAACCCTCCCAAATCATATTCAGAAAGGCACACACAACATATTCCAGTTAACGGTATATTTTTTTAATGATTCGTTATGGCGTAATCAATACTTCCATGCGTATAAATTGCGTTCGCGACCTCCATGTTTTGGGGGTAGTCATCAGAAACCTCGGATCCGGGATTCGCTCCCATCCGTCGGGCAAGAACTGTGTGTTTTCAGCCTCTCTCTCTGGAACTTAACGGAGTTTCCTCCGGAGTTTCTGGAGGAGCTTGTCGCGGCTCATGCGCATGCGCGCGCTCAACCAATCAGAGAGGGTCTTCGCTCAACCAATCAGAGAGGGGGCTGCAGAAATGGAGCTCAACCAATCAGAGAGGGGTCTGCAGAACTGGAGCTACTATTTGTATAGATGCGACTATGCCACGGGCGTCGCAAAGGCCAGGGCTGCATTTACGGAGGTGAGGAAGATATTACGCGGCTGTGAAGGCATCCGATACGGATTTTTTTTTCCAGCCCGACTTCGCATAACGCACGGGGGAAAAGAGAAAGAGTTCACCGATGCAGAGGAGGCAATGAGCTACGTCAGAAAGAACATTGTGCGCGCAGCGGCGGGTGAGACCACATAGAAAGAGAGATGTATCGGTGTGTACGTGCTGCTTATGATATGCAGGCGATGTGAACAATGTATCATATTAACTACAACAGGACAATATATATATAGAGGCTACTGTAATGTCTACTGTGTGATCATTTATGTGTAGCATCTTCTGCCTAGCATTGAGAGGATACCACTGGACACTATTTACCAAGCTAAGTGACTCACCAACCTCCAGCAAATTCATTGCCCTATACTTATGATGTACAGACGATGTGAACAGTGTATAATTTTGGCCCCAATAGGACAATGTGTGTATACACATACAGACATATACATATGTACACACATGCTCACACCTAAGATGGCGCACGCGCCCGCATACCTAATGGATGCACTACCTAGAGATTCTAGGCGTACTACACACACGTGGGCGCGCACTACGCGCATGCACAGACACACATTAAGACACGCAAACACATTTACACATTATACAGACACGGGGGCACGGACCTACACACTCACGCATACACACCCATACGTTTACACCTTGGCTGTGTTCAGTGGCGGACTGGGACACAAATTCAGCCCGGGACATTCAGACGCACCAGCCCACACACCGGCCCACGCACCGGCCCCGAAACCGGCCCACACAACGGCCGTTATGAAACACTTGTCCAGTATTAAACAACCCAAGGCTGTGGCTAAGGAGTCAACATCAGGGAGACCAAATCTACACACCGCCCCTAGATGTGCACTCATGCACAGTGCACACACACACACACACACACACACACACACACACAGAGACACACACATACATATACCGTTACTTCCTGTCATTGGCATATGTTTTTTTTTTTTACTAACATGTTAGTGCCTCATTAGCCTAGGGATTAAGGATACATGAAGTATTAACTACACCATAATAATATTGAGGTTTTGATCCATAGAAAAGGTCTGTGCTACACAATTTCAGTTAGATTGGATTTATTGTCCTTTAATTTGGCACTCATGACATTAGTTGCTTGCCGTTTAATCAACATCGAAAGACCCCCCACTTCCTCCCAGACACCCATTCCAAGAGCTTGTTTTCTCTCTCTCTCTCTCTCTCTCTCTCTCTCTCTCTCTCTCTCTCTCTCTCTCTCTCTCTCTCTCTCTCTCTCTCTCTCTCTCTCTCTCTCTGTGTATGTGTCTCTGTGTGTGTGTGTGTGTCTCTCTCTCTCTGTGTCTCTCCCTCTCTCTGTGTGTCTCTCTCTGTGTCTCTCTCTCTGTGTCTCTCTCTTTCTCTCTCTGTGTGTCTGTCTGTCTGTCTGGACTGGGCTCTCTCTCTCCCCTCAGGGTCAGCTGTGCTGGACTGGGCACTCTCTCTCCCCTCAGGGTCAGCTGTGCTGGACTGGGCGCTCTCTCTTTCCTCAGAGTCAACTGCATAAGAAGAACATCAGCAATCAATAATAATGGCTTGAATTCATACAGCGTTTTTCAGCCTTTTGAAAACACCCAAAGTAGTAGTAGTAGTAGTAGTAGTAGTAGTAGTAGTAGTAGTAGTAGTAGTAGTAGTAGTAGTAGTAGTAGTAGTAGTAGTAGTAGTAGTAGTAGTAGTAGTAGTTTATTCAGTCATCATCTCACACAATACAATATACACCATCATTTAACAATATTTGATTTTACAGTGACTGAGAAGGTACAGACTGAAGCAATGCTTATATAGCCTATGCCTGTCCTATATTCTTAACAAAAATTAAAAAAATTAAGACTCAAACAGTATTCTAAAAGAAAATAGCAAAAAAAAAAAACACTATTATTCACCCTTGTAGTTTTCAAAAATAGCTTTACAAACCATTTTCTTAAAAACCAAAAGCGAATTACTCATTCTTAACTGTATATCAGCATTGTTCCACAAAGCGCTTCACAGAAACCATCAAGCATTCACACTCACACAGTCATACGCTACTGGTGGTCGTGAGCAGCATCAGCAAACACAGCTTCCCTGTGGCAGACTGACGGAATCATGTCTGCTATTCAGCGCCAACCACCATCAACAACCTTCATAAATACATTCAACATTAATGGAATAGGCTAACTACCAACTTAGCTGTAGCAGTTAGCTGTTATATGCAATCACATTTGTTTAACTACGGGGTAGTAGTTGACCTAGTTGTTAGCTTAAGCTAGTTAGCTGTGGTTATCTACAAACATGTAGATGAGACTAATCGAGAACATGGCTAACTGTTGGGAATTCTAAGGTACATCTTATTTAAGCATGTAAAATGGCAACTAATCAATTCAATCAATTAGATTACCAATATTATATCAACATGAACATTTGAAAGGGAACATAATAGTATTTTATTTGAGTATTTACTATTATAATATTAGTAGCCAATTAATTTGCAGCCCTTCCTAGGTTCTGATTGGCTCTCTAGGTTAGCACTTTAGCTTCTGATGCTGTGGTGGGCACTAGTCCTAACATTGCTAACTAAACTTTTAGTCAGAGAAAAAACGTCACGAGTCACGACTATTTACGTCCACTTGCTGTAAGGAATCAGGAATACGGAAAGCACATTGTCTTGTAATAGAATGACTGAAATCACTGCAAGAACTAGTATAGGCTAGCTAGCCCTCATGAACCGGCACACACCAACAGTAGAATATGCACTAGGCTACTGCACGCACCTGTCATGTTACTGTTGGTTCCTTCCACTTGAACTTCATCATCATTAGCAGCAGCAGCTACTCTAACGCCAGCCCTTCCTCTACTAAACATGTCTGTAATTTTAGAACATTGTTCTGCGTCTTTTACTAGCAATTCTAGCTTTTTCAGCTCCACCCTTTCTTTTTTTGCATTCTCCATTTCTGCGCTTCTAGGCCTACTCGCGGTTGGGAGGAAACGTGAATCTCATTCACTGATGTCTCATGTCTCATTCAAGACTGGCTAACAAAAGCATGTCTTTCACTTAACACCAAGAAAACAGTGTGTATGATGTTCACAAAGTCACCAGTAGAGGTCACTCACTCTAATGTGTTTCTGGGAGAGGCGGAGCTGGACATTGTACATTAATTCAAGTATCTTGGGGTCACATTGGACTCTACATTGACCTTCAAAAAGTAATGTGAAGAAAGTGACAATCACAGTCAAGTTTAACATCGAAAACTTCAGGCAGATCAGGCCCTGCCTGCCAGTTAATGCTGCAAGGATGTTTCTGCATTCAATGATTTTATCACACATCGAGTACTGTTTTATCAACTGGTCTCTTTCATATGTCACTACTCTTACACCAATAGAATTACTCTACAAAAAAGCCATAAAAGTATTTGATAGGAAACCAATTTCATTTCATCACTGTAATGTTTTAGAAAAACATAACATGCTAAGTTTCGAGAATTTCCAAGTTTTCAAATATACTTGCTTCATGTACAAGGTTCTGCATGGACTTGCCCCTCCCCCATTGAATGAGTTCATCCAACAGAAAGCAGACACTGGCATTACCACCAGGGCCATCAGTAGAGGGGACTGTAAGGTGCCTTTTCGGTATACTACCATTGCAAAAACTGTGTTCTCTGTTAAAAGTGGTAACTACTGGAATAGCCTACCAGTTGTGATTAGAGAGTGCCCTACATACTCCATGTTCAAGACCCATCTTAAACTGCATCTTAAGGCAAACCAGAACTGTGATAATTTTTAATCTGATTTAGTTTATGCAACTTGTTTATTGTTTTATTGCCGGCCCACACACTGGCCCACACACCGGCCCACATAATGGCCCACACACCGGCCCACATACGGCCCACACACTACACCGGCCCACACACTACACCGGCCCACACACTGGCCCACACACTGGCCCACACACCGGCCCACACACTGGCCCACACACCGGCCCACACACCGGCCCACATACTGGCCCACACACTGGCCCACACACCGGCACACACACTGGCCCACATTAGTGGCCCACACACCGACTCACACACCGGCCCACACACTGGCCCACATACTGGCCCACACACCGGCCCACACACCGGCCCACATACTGGCCCACACACCGGCACACACACTGGCCCACATTAGTGGCCCACACACCGACTCACACACTGGCCCACACACCGGCCCACACACCGGCCCACAGACTGGCCCACATACTGGCCCACACACCGGCCCACACACCGGCCCACATACTGGCCCACACACTGGCCCACACACCGGCACACACACTGGCCCACATTAGTGGCCCACACACCGACTCACACACCGGCCCACACACTGGCCCACATACTGGCCCACACACCGGCCCACACACCGGCCCACATACTGGCCCACACACCGGCACACACACTGGCCCACATTAGTGGCCCACACACCGACTCACACACTGGCCCACACACCGGCCCACACACCGGCCCACAGACTGGCCCACATACTGGCCCACACACCGGCCCACACACCGGCCCACATACTGGCCCACACACCGGCACACACACTGGCCCACATTAGTGGCCCACACACCGACTCACACACCGGCCCACACACTGGCCCACATTAGTGGCCCACACACCGACTCACACACTGGCCCACACACTGGCCCACACACTGGCCCACTCACCGGCCCACATTAGTGGCCCACACACTGGCCCACACACCGGACCACATTAGTGGCCCACACACTGGCCCACACACTGGCCCAAAAAAAAAAAGTTAAAAAAAAAAAAAAGTTAAAAAAAAAGTATACTTTTTTTTTTTTTTTTTTTTTTTTTTTTTTTGGACCAGCCCACTTTGGTTCCGGCCCATCGGGATTCGTCCCGAACGTCCCGATGGCCAGTCCGCCACTGGCTGTGTTCGATACATCCATATACACACACACATAGGATCACATGCACGCAAATGCACAAACACTGAAGGGCATATGCCCAGGTACACACCCATTTGTAGACGCACGGACACACGCACACTCCCACACCTCTTCCAATTCAATTTATTTTATTCTATATCACCCAATCAGGCACCCTTTTTTGTGTTTAACGGGGCATGTTGGTTGCCCTTGCTCGGGAGTAAGATGTTTTGCCTTATTTCAGGGCCTGCTTGATGTGAGGTTGTTAATGTTAATGTATTATTGTTATACTTACCGTTCACCGCTGCCACCTATATTACCCTACCTGGTTGGGTGTATCCCAATGGACAGCTGAAGACCTTATTATAATACCAAGATCTGAGTAAGGTTTAAAAAAAAAAAAAAAAAATGTACTCTTATTTTTCTTTTCTTTCTCTTTATTATTTTCTTTTACCTAAGGGGCTCGATGGGGGCCTGAGCAGCTGGCTCCATAGGTAGAACACCTCCAACATAAGCACATTATGTGTGGATTAGTTTCTGAAGGGTATTTTGGGCACCTTGTTTTTTATAGGTGTCAGGGGGGGGGGTTACCGGACTTGTACAGTTGTGCTGAGCTCTCTATAGGTTCCAGATGCATGGCCTCTCTCATCAACTATGATCGACACGGGTGATACCATGGGGCTGGAAGGGTGCTCTGTCAATTTCGTGAGTTGGAATGTTAAATCACTCAACCACCCAGTAAAGCGTAAGAAGGTACTTACACATTTAAAACAACTCAATGCAGACATAGCGTTTTTACAGGAGACGCATTTAAAAACTGCGGACCATGTTCGACTGGGGGGAGGATGGGTGGGACAGATGTATCACTCCAACTTCCACACAAAGGCCAGAGGAGCAGCCATTCTGATAGATAAAAACACGGCATTTACTATGTCATGTGTAGAGGCCGACCCTGCAGGGCGCTATATTATAGTGGTGGGGAAACTGCATTCATTTCCGGTCATTTTGGCTAATATCTACGTACCAAACTGGGACAACCCTACGTTCTTCACCAGCCTTTTTTCCCACCTACCGGATATGACCTCGCACCATCTCATCTTTGGCGGCGACATGAATTGTGCACTCTCCCCAGTGCTGGACCGTAGCTCGCCCAGGAAGGCCCCCCAGTCTAGCTCGTCCCGTGCAATCCGGCGCTTTCATAAATCATATGGGGTAGCTGACGTGTGGCGGTTTCGTAATCCTACATCCAGAGGATACTACTTTTTTTCCCCGGTCCATAATACCTTCTCGCTCATAGACAGCTTTCTCCTGGATAAGAGACTCCTTCCCCTTGTAACCAAATGCGAATACGGAGCGATAGTTATCTCGAACCATGGTCCCTTAGTTATGAAAATGAGTATCCCGAATACACGGCTCGGCCACCGCCAGTGGAGACTCAACCCGTTGCTTCTGTCGGAGGAAGCCTTCACAAGCTTCATCACCTCGGAAATTACATTATTTCTCGACATTAATAAGACTCCGGGAATGTCTTCTTTAACCATTTGGGAATCACTGAAGGCGTACTTAAAGCCCAACTTGCAGGTTAAACCCTACTCTGCAATTATGGGTAGTTTACATCATTGGTATCTAATTTAATTATTTTTTTTTCCATTTGACGCCGGAAATTTCACTCAGAAATGGTTAAAAAGGTCCACGCACGAATAACATGCACGAGCAAATCTAAAAGCTTATCAGACGCTAGCACGGCCGTGACGTCACTTCAGGAAACGTATGCCTTATGCCCGTCCGGGTCATAGTACTACTGGATATATGGCGCTGGCTAACGTTAGCATTATGTCTACTGTTGTGAACCATTTTAGATCGGGGCATGTAGAGGAGTTTGGGGAACGAGTAAAATCATGTGCAGGTCCTCTTCTCAGACCTGTGTGGCAAAGCACTGCACACGCATCATGCAAGCTACACGTCGCTGCATGTTGATCAATGGTGGCCCACTCGGTGCATTACAGTGGGCTACTATTGTGCTAACAACGTGCCGCGGCGTCCGGCTTGTCGGCCGGCATGAGTGCCCGATTTGGGGTGGTTCTCTCCTCTTTGTGTGCCCCCGTCCTCGCGGGTGTCCTGCCGGGGAGCTTGTGGACGCGACCATAGATATATATAGAACATGGACGCGACAACAGCGGCGGCCGTAGGGTGTTTGAGCCTGTAGCGTTAGTTAGCTCATAGCTATCGTGTACCACTAGCGTTACGGGCTCGAGCACCCTACGGCTGCAGCCATTGTCATGTCCATGGGCTCCCCGGCAGGGTACCCATGGGGACGGGGGTGTACAGAGAGGAGAGAACCATTTTGGGTCGGGCGTTCATGCCGGCCAGCGAGCCGGACGTCGGGATATGTTGTTAGCACAATAGCTACCAAGCTAAGCTATGTTAGCTTCTAACGGTGTATACACAATATGTACAACGACACAATGATTTACATTATTACAAATATGGTAACGTGGTTGTGGCTTTTACAAATAGTGGTTAGCTTTAGAGATGGATGGCTATGATCACGGAGCAATAGTGTTGTTAGGTGAAACAGATACATTTTCATTCGGCTAGTAGTAGCAAGGCTCTCTGCCTGCAGTGCCTGCCACTAGCTGTGTGTGACTCTCAGAGCCCCCTGGTGCCCTGCACCTGTTGTGACGACATAATTTCGATTACACGCGCACGTTATGAACCATTGATTAAAATATCCATGTGCGTGGTGATTGTGTTGGGCAGACAAAATGTTTGATAAAAACACTAAAACTGGGTCAATTTCAATATTTTTTTTTTACTTCTTCATGAAAGTCACCGTTGGCCTAGTCCACATTGTTTATTGAACAAAAATACAACATGCAAGTTGGCCTTTAAGGGAACAGGTGATTTCATATTGCGCCAACCAAAAGAAGATAAACACGGCACGCCAACTCAACCAACACTGTGAGGATTGGCTCATTGCCGCCACACGCTTCTAGGTCAATTACCAATTGCCGTCACGCACCTGTTGTTTGTTTGTAATCAGCGCTCCAGAGCCCTTCATATACTCGGGTCTTTCTGTCAATCGTGGTCGGGTCGTTTTGGATTATCACTGCTGCTGCCTGTTCCCCCCGTTGTTGTACCTCGTCTGTTTTTCTTCAGGACGTCTATGGAAGTCGCCGCTGTTGTGTTTCTCTATCATCCGTTGGAGCTGTGCCTCGTTGCCCGCTTTGCGCATTTGCGCTTTGGTGAGTTTTTGGAACGAACCTTTTGGATTCTCTGTTTTCTGTGTGTTTGGATAACACTGAAGATTTGCCGTTTTTGTTTTGTTCTGGACTCAGCTAAACTTGTGTGTTGGCAACACTGAAGATTAAGTCACGTGTGATTGTACTGGACTCAGCTAAACTTGTGTGTTGGTAACACTGAAGATTAAGTCACGTGTGATTATACTGGACTCAGCTAAGAAGGACTGGACTGCCTCTGTATTCCGTTGGCTTGTTTATTGACCACTCTCTCTCTCTCCGTTCCTTCCCGAGTTGGATCCTGGAGTAGCTGCAGAGCCGCAGAGGCAGTGGCGCTACGCCGCTTCACCATCTCAATACCGGGACGATCTGCAGAGCCGCAGACAACTCTGCCAAGAACATTCTCCCCTTTGTTGTTCTTATTGTTATTTCGCTCATTCCTGTTTCAGAAATAAATACGCCCTAGTCTTTGGCTAACTCTGAACTACCTGTCTGTGCCGTGCTGTTGGGGTCGGTTTCAAACCATAACAAACTCGTTGAAAAAACGTATATCGCTGCGAACTGAGTTTGACCTCCTGTCAACGCGACAGGCTGAGTACCTCATTACAAAACGCGATAGGGGTACTATGAACATGGGGAGAAGGCCGGACGGATACTTGCCCATCAGCTGCGACAAAGAACTGCCAACCAGTCCATCCCCTCTATCAACGACGAGCAGGGCTCAAAAGCCTTAAAATTAATAAAAGCTTTAAAACTTTCTACCAATTGTTATACACCTCGGACTCGCAAGTGGGGCCCTCCATGCTAGACGATTTCTATAGGACCCTCCACGTCCCGACAGTCGACCCAGAGAGGGCCGCAGATCTGGAGGAGGGACTTACGGTTGCGGAGATTACGTCAGCAATTAGATCTATGCAGAGTGGCAAGTCCCCGGGGCCAGATGGTTACCCTACAGACTTCTACAAAAAATTCTCAACCGAGCTGTCCCCACTGCTGCTAGCCGTATTTGACTAATCATTCTCGACAAATTCTCTTCCTCCGACCATGCGCCAAGCGGTTATCTCCTTAATCCTTAAGAAAGACAAGAACCCCCTGGAATGCGGCTCGTTCCGTCCAATTTCCCTCCTTAACGCCGATGTCAAACCTGGAGAGGTTTGGGTTGGCCCTAAGCTCATAGCTTGGATTAAAATTCTATATACGTCTCCGATGGCTACCGTTCGCACCAACAACAATCTATCCACCTACTTTGAACTCCATAGGGGTATGAGACAGGGATGTCCTTTATCTCCATTCCTTTTCGCGATCGCAATGGAGCCCCTTGCGCTGGCTCTGAGGCAGAATACCGATATCAAAGGGAACATGCGCGCGGGCTCGGAGCATAAAGTCTCGCTCTATGCGGACGACATGTTGCTGTACATATCACAACCCCAAACGAGTCTTCCTCGGTTGATGACCCTACTTGTGGACTTTGGCAAAATATCCGGATACAAAATCAACATTCAAAAAAGCGAACTGATGCCCGTTGGCACCTCGGCGGATCGGATAACTCTGAGCACATTCCTGTTTAAAATTAGCCCTAAAAAGTTCAAGTACCTCAAGATATGGATCACGCATGCACATAAGGACCTATATATGGCTAACTATCAACCCTTACTGTCCAACCTGGCGAGAGATATTGAACGTTGGGACCCCCTATCGCTATCCCTGGGTGGGAGAATCAACACAATAAAGATGAATGTATTGCCGAAATTTCTATATGTATTTCAGAGTCTTTCAATCTTTCTCACCAAAACATTCTTCTCCAAGATAAACAACCAGATATCTTCCTTTATCTGGAACAAAAAAACGCCCCGGATCAAAAGATCTATGCTGCAGAGACCCCGCATAATGGGTGGGATGGCGCTTCCAAACTTTATTTACTACTACTGGGCAGCAAACATAAGATCGTTATTATACTGGGTAAGGGGGGAGGACACAGCCCCCTGGTGGACAGTACTGGAGAGTGCGTCGGTTAAATCCACCTCCCTATCTGCCTTGTTATGTGCTAAGCTCCTGTTCACACAGCCCATATCTAGCTTTACCTCGAACCCAGTTGTCATCCACTTGATGAAAGTGTGGAACCAATTTAGAAGAACCTTCTCCCTCAGGGAACTATCACTGGCTGCTCCGATCACAAGAAATCACATGTTTGTCCCATCAACGATGGATAAGGCCTTTGACAGTTGGGTTGGGAGTGGAGTGATTACGCTGTCTGACCTCTATATAGACGGCAACTTTGCCTCCTTTGATCAGCTAGTACAGAAATACAAGATCCCTAGGTCACACTTCTATAGATACTTGCAACTCCGGAGCTTCGTAACTTCGAACTCGGACTGCTACCCAGTGTGCCCTCCGGCCTCCCTTTTAGACTCAATCTTGAACTGTAAACTGATCCAGAAACAGGCTATAAGCAGAATTTATGAACTACTTAATAGAAGCAACTCGACCTTTAGACCTCCTCAGGGGCAGATGGGAGGCTGACTTAGGTGAACCAATCACAGAGGTCACATGGGACAAGATAATACAGGGGATTTTCTCCTCTTCCATTTGCCTTAAACATGCAGTTATCCAATTTAAAATTGTACACCGACTGCATTGGTCTAAAGACAGGCTCTCTAAGATATATCCCGACATAGACCCTCTATGCGACCGCTGTAGACAGGCTCCAGCCACTCTGCTCCACATGTTCTGGACGTGCCCAAAATTGCACACCTACTGGCAGACCATCTTTGACACCTTCTCTAAGATATTTGGAAAGGAAGTGGAGCCATCACCATATATTGCATTGTTCGGAGTGGCCCCAGCGGACATCCACTTTAGATGGTGGGAATCTAGAATGTTGGCCTTCTGCTCACTTTTGGCCAGAAGGCTGATACTATTCAAATGGAAGGACCCGGGACCACCTGTCTTCGGCCACTGGATGAGAGAGGTCATGTATCATATTAAATTGGAGAAGATCAGGTATACTACCAGAGGCTGTACCGAAAGATTCCACAATATTTGGGATCCTTTCCTAACTTTCTTTGAGGGTATGGAAGCGGATAATGTGACGGAGGCGATCTGACTGGCTTCCCTGGTCTCTCAGCTTGTTACGGTTTATTTTTCCTATTGTGTTCTTAATTTTCCTCTTCTCTATCTGCAGAATACAAGGGATATGTGACTGCTGTCGGGTGATTTAAAAGCTAAAAGGAAAAACAATGATTAACAAACGATCTAAGATATTGTAGAATGATTTTGTCTGGTATAGGGGTGGGGGGAGGGTGGGGGGAGGGAGGGCCTTATTTTCTTTTTCTTTTCTTTTGGCCCATGTGGGACCACCTGTAAGAACAAAATCTCAAATAATAATAAATAATAAAACCTTGATAAAAAAAAGTCTTCAGATTAACAATCTGGGTTTGAAGTGTTCATATTAACAATCTGGGTTTGAGGTGTTCAGATTAACTAAATTCTACTGACTCACAATACTGTGTTTATTGTATTATAATTTAGAGATAATTACTATATTGTGTTTCTGCTGCCACTTTGCACACAATACACCTGTACTGTCTCTGCTGGAAAGTAACTAAATTGTTTTATTTAGTTGTTAAGTAAAATGTTTAGATACTTGATGTTACAGTCACAGCCAGGGCCTCTCTCTCACCTGCTGCTTCCACGCCCTTATATGGGCAGCTTCCTGTCCCTTCTTCCACACGCTGTCAGACAAGATACATCTGCACACCTGAGACTTGTCAGGTCATCACCAGCCCTGACAAGAGACCTGCGTTTCCTGCCACTTCCTGTCCGAGTGTTGCTACACCTACCTAGGATCATCTGCCGCCCGGTCTACGCTGCCTCCCGAGACACCACCCGCCAAGACGATCCTGTGAATCGCGAGGAGTGCTCCTGCTCACACCTGTCGCACATTCCTGATCATTCTTACCCTGTCTGTTTGGTACCTACATTAAACAACCTAAACCGCCACATTCTCCTCTCCCCTGTGTTTTGCTCTTGGGCTCAAGTTCACGCTACCCTAACACTTGAGTGTTTTAATTTTAGGGAATTTTGTACTTACTCCACTACATTTCAAAGGAAATATTGTACTTTTTACTCCACTACATTTATTTGAACCCATCAGTTGCCCAAATCTACATCAGAACAAAATCCTCCCAAATCCCAGCCCCAATCGAGTCCTGCTTATCTGAAATAAAATCCTGGCTGACCCATCACCTCCTCAAACGAAACAGTGACAAGACTGAACTATTCCTCATTGGCACCAAATCCACCCTCAGCAAATCCGGACCCATTGATTGATTGAAAATTGTATTAACAGATTGCAGAATGGGTACAATACAGTACAGCTCAATACACACAATTGTTAAGGGGATGCAGACCAGAGAAAGACTTTCATCTTGTTTACATCAGGGTCCCCCATTTTCAATTCATCATAACATATATGACATACATGACATACAGGTAGACAGTACGGTTACATCTAGACATTTATGACATACCAGATCTATACATGTACAGTACTGTTTATGAGTCCAAAAAGAGTCTGAAAAGTGAGTTATTTGAGGGGGAAGAAACTGTACATTGGAGGAGATTGGGTAGGTGGGGTGGGGGGGGGGGGGTTGTTTGATTGATTGATTGAAAACTTTATTAACAGATTGCAGAATGGGTACAATACAGTACAGCTCAATACACACAATTGTTAAGGGGATGCAGACCAGAGAAAGACTTTCGTCTTGTTTACATCAGGGTCCCCCATTTTCAATTCATCAGGACATATATGACATACATGACATACAGATATACAGTACTGCTCCATCTATACATTTATGACATACCAGATTTGCAAATACAGTACTGTTTGTGATACAAAAAGAGTCCAGAAAAGAGTATACATTTGACGTAAAAACTGTACATTGGGGGAGGTTGGGTAGGTGGGGTGTGTGGGGGGGGGGGGGGGGGGGGGGGGGGGGGGCTGTACATTGGAGGTGGGGGGTGGGGGGGTTGGGCAGGAGGGGTGGGGGGGTGGGGGGGGAACACTGTACAACTGTACAAGCAAAACTGTACATTGGAATATTGACAACCATACTTGGCCATTTACTGTACATTGGAGGGGGTTGGGTTAGGACATTTACATGGGCCAGTTTCAAATTGCAGTCTCCCGTAGGTGTTCTTTGAGAGTGTTTTTGAAAGTGGGTAGTGATTCACATTCCTTTACAGCTTTGGGTAGGGCGTTCCACATTGATGTGGCATAATTGCGAAACGTGTTTAGTCCCTTGTTTGAGCCGAATCTGGGTTTAACATGATTTGTGGAGCTCCCTCTGGTGTTGTGATCGTGGTATTCACTGACCTTTGGGAAGTATTTTGACATGTACATGGGTACCTTGGTCGTGTAGGGTATCTTGTAGACCAGGCCCAGGGGTAACTGTACATTGGAGGTGGTTGGGTGGGGGGGGGGACTGTACATTGGAGGGGGTTGGGTTTGGACATTTACTGGGGCCAGTTCCGAATTGCAGTCCCCCGTAGGTGCTCTTTGAGAGTGGTTTTGAAGGTGGGTAGTGATTCACATTCCTTTACAGCTGTGGGTAGGGCGTTCCACATTGATGTGGCATAATTGCTAAACGTGTTTACCCTTGTTTGAGACGAATCTGGGTTTAACAGGATTTGTGGAGCTCCCTCTGGAAATCTCCCATCCCAATCCTCCCATCACACTCACTATTGAAGAACATTCAATAGCAAATATTTCTCAACTTTTACTTAAGTAGAGTTTTGAATAGATAACTTTTACTTTTACCAGAGTACTATTTTCTCTGAGTATTTTACTTAGGTAAAGGAACTGTACTTCTTCTACCACTATGTACTGTAACTATTATAACTCAGAGCCACTTTAGCAATGATTCTGCTCCCCAGTCACTTTGCATACAGGACACCACAGACTGAGATTATTGTATTATATTACCAATTTTTGTCATTGTTTCTGATGCTACTTTGCACACACTACATCCAGGGGTGTAAAAAGTACAGAGAAATTATACTTAAGTGAAAGTATGGGTACCGTCTCAAAATCGTACTCAAGTAAAAGTCAGAGTATCTGGCTAAAAACACACTTCAATAAAAAAAAAATTTGGTTATTCTTCTGATAGCAGGTGTCTAATCAAAGATCCCCGCTTTCTAGTCTTGCACAAGGACCAATCAGCATGGGTATGGGCGGGTTCATTTTCCATTGATGGGGATTTGATTGGCTGTTTTTAAATAAAGTGCGACCGTAGGATTAATATTAAACAAATATACTAATTACAATTGTTGGACCTGCAAGATTTGTATTTTGTAGGTCTGCATTTTAAATGTATGGAGTAAAAAGTATGTTTTTTTCCCTCTGAAATGTAATTGAGTAAAAGTGCAAGTATACAAACCTAATAATACTTGAGTAAAGTACAAATCCCCAAAAACAGTACTTAAGTATTGTAACGAAGTACAATTACTCAAGTACTTTACACCCCTGACTACATCCATACTGCAACTATTGTATTGTAATTTATCTTTATCTATTTTTATGCAGTTTTTTTTATTACTTTTGATACATTTCATCCTGTTTTATTGATTGAGGCAGAGGAGCCAGAACAGAAGAATGTCACTCTTTGTATGATTGTAGAAAGTGTGGGTGACGTGACAAGCTGAATCTAACAAGCCTAAACAAGCTGTTCAATGACTTCACCTCAACAATGTCACAATGGGAACAGAAGTGGTGAATTAACTTTGATTTGTCAATTAGCTGTGCTTTTCCGGGAACCGGGAACACTGCCTACCTAATGTTCTGCTCAGTTCTGAATCTGTGGGGTAGCCAGGCAGAGACAGAAATAATACATTTTAGATTGGGTGTGTGCCGTCCCCACCAACACCTGCATGTCCATTACAAGGTGCTTGAAAATAAATAATTCGAATTAGATTGAATCGTTTATTTGCCAAAAAAACTTAACAACCCTGTTCCACAGAAGTTGTATAAAATCGTTGAAGAGATACATAATATGTGCCCTTTAAAAGGTTTGACCTGGTGTCTCACTCTGCATAATACCTATAACCCTGTTCGCTGTATACGTCAGACTCAGTGTGCGCACGCATCAGTGGGGCAAAAGTAACGCAAATCCTGGTCAGAACAACAGGGCAGACAACAATATATTTGCATTTGTTAGCCATGCTAATGATCTAAACAATCAATCCATGCCAAAACTAGATATGTAAAAGGCGAAAGACTCACAGCATGTTGATTTGGCAAAATGACATCCAGTTGTTTTTGTTTGAAACAACTTTTAGTCAGGGGAGTGTCATGGTTTCTCCATAGAGCCCTGTCTGTACTTTTCTTAGCACAGCAGCTAGCGCAAGTAGTGGGCAACTTAGTCACGTGACTCATTTGGTATTGCTGATTGGCTCGAACACGGTATGTTTGTAAACAGCGAACCATCACCATCCGAGGGGTGGAGGTGGAGGTGGTGGACTCATATAAGTTCCTTGGGGTACACCTGAACAATAAACTGGACTGGTCGGATAACACAGAGGCCCTCTACAGGAAGGGACAGAGCAGGCTGTTCTTCCTGAGGAGACTCAGGTCCTTCAACGTGTGCAATAGACTGCTGCAGTCATTTTACCAGTCTGTAGTGGCCAGCGTCCTCTTCTATGCTGTGGCATGCTGGGGAGGCTACATCAACTCAAGGGACACCAACAAGCTCAACAAGCTGGTGAGGAAGGCTAGCTCTGTGGTGGGAGTCGAGCTACCTAGACTAGAGGTGATGGCAGAGAGGGGGATGAGAAGGAAGCTGGCTGCCATCATGGAGAACCCCTACCACCCCCTCTACGACGAGCTAGTCAAGATGAGAAGCTTGTTCAGCCACAGACTCATACCCCCCTGACACTCAACTAACCGCCTCGGACAGTCCTTCATACCAGCGGCCATCAGGCTCCACAACAGTGGGCAGCGACTAGCGGCCTCCAGGCTCCACAACAGAGGGCAGCGACTGCTGCCAGACATTGACCTGGTACTAATAGGAACCCAAGGAGGACAATTTACACTACTTTAGGCATACTGCACCCTATGTGGATACTGTGATACTGTGAATAATGTATATTTCAGTGGATACTGTGATACTGTGAATAATGTATATTTCAGTAGATAGTAAATTATAACACTACCTTAGGCATACTGCACCTTATGTGACACTGTGAATACTGTGAATATATTTTTCAGCTAGTTAGATAGTAAATTATATTGACCTATTTGTTTACACTGCTTGTGTTGTTGTTACTACCTGTACCCCCCCCCCCTTCCCCCATGCTGCTATGATGCCTGAATTTCTCCAAGGGGATCAATAAAGGAATATCTTATCTTATCTTATAGGCTACCATGGAATTTGCTTTGCTGTTTGCATTTCATCTCTGCCGCTCTGAACATTTATCAACGTGTCATGCCTGGTAACTGCCACCAGGGGCAGAATGTCTAGCTGTAAGTGAGGGAGTGAGTGAGACATTGTGAGGCACTTCGTATCTTAAAAACAAACTATAAAAATATCTTATATTGAATTGGGAAACAAATTGTTACTTAAAGGGGAGACCTGACTGTAGATTTTTGGAAGATAATGATCTGTATTCTAGTTATTGATGATGAGCATTGAGTATTGAACCGCAAAGGAACACGCCAACATTTAATTTTCAAATGTAGCCAAGAGTAAAGACCATAACCCTGCCACAACAGCAGTAAAAGTGTATATTTTCAGCATTACGTTTGTTTACCAACAATTTTAACTGTTATTAGTGAAATATAAGATTATAGAAATATCAGGGCATTGAGTCGTAAACTGGTGCATATTGACAGGAGAAGTGGCACAGCCAAAAGTGAGTGTATAGTCTTTTGAAGGAAGAGACCCATGGCATTCGATGGGCTTTCGAATTTCAAAAAACTACACTACCCAGCTCGCGCCAGCCCCTGTCAATCATCTGACTTCTGGATTTACTTTTTTATTTCTCTTATTTTTCGGGATTATCTCCCACAAACCTGGACGTTATTGCCATAAAACAGAACACAGTTAGTTTCTCTCATTTCTGTCCGGATGGCAGAATTCAGTACTGTATCTACAAAACCTTATTTTTAATCATCTTCTCTTTATTCATTTGGTTAGATTTTGTACAGGTGATCTCAAGAAGGTGCCGAATGAGCTCAGTGGTAATTTTCCATGTCTGGTAAATTTTAGCATGGTGTTGTTATTCACCGTCAAATATGATACAAAATTAATAAATAGAATTGATATTCTCATTTGGTTCATTACAATTTATTTAGACCACTATCACTAGGGCACGTGCCCTAGTGATGATCATCTGTGCCCCAGTGATGATTTTTTTTTTTTTTTTTTTAACAAATGTTTTTTATTTTCCCTTTTTTAACATGATCAAATGATCATTTAACATGATCAAATAATTATTATAATATTTTTTACTTCGCTTTGAAATATTATAGTGAAATATTTTGCACTGCATTTATCTTGTTGAAATCCTCCAACAGGCTCTTTTTTGTAAGTTGACTGGTTTGCACACCAATAATACAGTGCAATAATAGAATAGTAGAATAGATAGTAAAATTATGCAATAGAATGGCCAGAGTAAAATAGTGCTACAGTACAATCAACAGCGGGGTGTATTAGAAGGCTATGGTGAAGAGGTACGTTTTTAGCTTATTTCTGAAAATATTAAGAGATCTAGCTTCCCTAATGTCCATAGGTAGTGTGTTCCATAACTTTGGTGCATAGTTAGCAAAGGCTGCATCCCTGATTTTCTTTAGACTGTGGCTTGGAACCTTCAATAGACCAGTAGTAGATGATCACAATGTTTATACTTTGTATATAAGGAGGAGGACCTTGAAATCAATTCTAAATGTTACCAGAAGCCAGTGTAGGTTACTTACTTGTAACTTCGGGTTTGATCCAAGGAGTAAGTTGCCCCATATTGCTCTGTAACATTTCTCTTTTTGGACCGACTAGTAGGATTTCAGTTTTGCCCTCATTTAATTTTAGGAAGTTGTTCGTCATCCATTTGTTTATTGCTAAGAGACAGGCGGAAATGGAGTTTATAGCTGTGTGATCATTTGGTTCAGCGGAGATGTACAATTGTGTGTCATCTGCGTAACTATGGAAACATACATTGTGCTTTCTAATGATGTCTCCTCAATGTTCAATGTTCAATGCAATGTTCAATGCAAGTAAAGCACTTTAAACTTTAAGTATGACTAAATGCTTTATTGACTATATATATAGTAACTGTTCCAAAATGCATAGATTTCTATGTATTTTAGGGGTTTGGGTGGCTAGCTCTTTTTAATATAAATGTCAGATTGTTTTATTTATTTCATAGATTTCTATGCATTTCAGGAGTTTGGGGGGCTGGCTCCCCAAAATAATTAAATAACATAACCCTAACCTAACCCTAAAACCGAAATAAAGTAAAAAAAAAGAATAGTTACAAAATCCACCCATTTTCGCCCACAAACCGGCCAAAACCGGGCAAATTTTTTTCTTCGTAGTTGCCCTTCTGTGCCCTACTGAAGTGCTGGGTCTAGATACGCCCCTGCTCAAGCCTAGTAACAGACACAACATTTCTGACACTTAGAATACATTTCCTGAGATCCATAGATGTCCCTAGATACAAGAACATGCAAATGGACCTTGTAGAAGTGGAGCAATCTTCCATTTACTTATGTATGTATTTTAGACGGATCTTCACAAAATAGGGTTAGGGCTTAAGAGGTTACCGCAGCTTTAATCACACCTCTAATGGCTCTCAATACGTCAATACATGTTAGTCATTGACATTGTGTTTTGCTTTGTTTACAATGGTAGCAGCTAATCTTCACAGGGTCCGCTACAATAATAAAAGAGAGGGAGAGATGTCACAGGTTCTTTAAACACAGTAACACAGCAGGAAACATGTGGAGGTGCGTGTAACAGAGGTAAATCTTTATTCAGAAAATGTAATGAAATGAAATTGCAAGGCTCAACATTCCTGGCCAAAATTGCTAATCATGTCTCTGACATAAAGGTCACCTAATCATCCCTCCTCCTTAATTAGTTCATATCAATCCTTGTCTCCTGAGCCTTTCAGCCATTGTGTAGCGTGAGATGTGCCTGGTGCCAGTGTACTGCAGCCATTGATTCTGCGTAGCCCAAGGTTGGGCGCTACACAGTGGTGGTTAGGAAGCCAATTTCCACCCTACATTGAAAAGTGCTTTGAGAGTCTAAAAAATGATGAAGCCCATTTGTGTCTCCGTGATCTCATCACACACCTATGGGAAGACTAGCCGAGGGTGGTTATCAGCCAATCCCCGGGTCCTCTCCTAACACAATTGTCCATCCACAGCTGCGCCCAATCACGTATCAATTAGTAAAAAAAATTCAAATGTTCCGGGAACAGCTGTGGGGGAGGCATCAAGCAGCACAAATGGCTCATAGTTGCCCCTCCGTTATGCAATAAATCCCAGGTATATATCCACAGTACTCCAACGATATGAACAATGAACATGGCGGGCATATTCCAATAGGCAGTAGAAATACAAAGTTTGTTTGTGACAAAAAACCACCTCTTACTTAACACATTGACTGCCAGCCATTGTACCCATCAAAGTACCCAGTCTGTCACCGTTGAAAGCCTATGGAGATGTTTACCTTCTTTGCAGGGCTATAACTTTACTGTCCTCTTACCGTTCGCAGATGAGACTGGAAGAAAAAGATCCCAATTATTTGACGCTGATCGCCTAGATCCATTTCCGGTTTGTATGGCGCAATAAACACCGAAATCATATTGATTATTGCGTTATGGAAGCGATCCAAATGCACGCCAGTTGTCTGTAGTCCCGTAGCAAGATATTACTGCCGGAGGGATTTCCTCGACGCACCGATCACAACTTCCGGTTTTGAGAGTGTAACTCGCCCGCCCATCCACCAGGCGGCGGTATTGAGGCGTTGCAAACTCATTCAGGGTCCCGCTGCAGCACCGGAGGTTGGCTGGATGAATTATGAATGCCATGGCGAAAAAATTAAATATTGATTTCAAAAACGGCATACGACGTTGTTGGCGTTCAACGCATGGCGGGCAAACACGTCGTAACCTTCCCATGTCATTTAAAATCTTTCTCTATCTCTGTCCCTCTCTTCCCTCACCCTCTCTCTTTCTCTCTCTCCCTCTTTTCTTTCAATAATGTCATTGTGCCCTTTGCCATCTTGCTTTCTCTCTGTCACACTGTCACTATCCTTCTCTCTCTCTCTCTCTCTCTCTCTCTCTCCCTCCTTCACCCCCTCATCAACAGAGTGGTATGTGGTGGAGTCTTCATGGTCGTCATTGATTTGTTTGAACATGACATGGTGTCAGACGAGACGTGGAGGTTAATGTTTGTGTTTGCTGCTCGTGGCTGAGAGAGAGAGAGAGAGAGAGAGAGAGAGAGAGAGAGAGAGAGAGAGAGAGAGAGAGATAGAGAGAGAGACGTCCTAGACTGACTTGTGTCTGTCTGTCTCTCTCTCCCTCTACTTACTCACACTCATTGTAAACGACCCTCCAGGTAGCGTCATTCAGCTTGTGTGTGATAGGGAACCTTTATTTTGAAGCACCGCCAAACCGGAAGTAGCTAACCGGAAGCAGATACCGCGAGCATGAGCTCAGCTTGACGGTCCAAATGAACGTTAGATTACGGCTACAAGGAAAGAGAGTTCTCCGTGAATATCTTCTTTATTCTTTTGTTATATGGAAATGGTCTACAAGGTAACTGCTGTGCACTTTCTATGGTTTTAATGTTGGTTTGAATTCACTTTTGTTTGTGTTTTGACAACTTAAAGTTATTCCTGCTACTGTGAAAATACGTTGTTTTCTAGCTAACTTGGTCATTGCAAATTGCTAGCTTGTCTACACATTTAATAAGGTCCAGAGTACCAGCATTTTAAGAGTTTTTGTTTGATTGTAGATCTGGAAAAGAAGACTTTCATGTGGGTTATGGTTAAGCCCCTGTTGGAGAGAGAGAGGACAAGGTACTGGGATGTCTATTTGTCCTATTTATTGATATGGGCTGTTTACTTTATATTTGTACTATTCATTTAATGTATTGGCTATGTCACTGTTATTGGAAGCCATTTGTGTCAAGTGTTATGTTAGCTTATTGAACAATGTGAATGTGGCACTAATGTATATAATGTATATATATCTGAGTATCTTTTCTTTGTCTTTCTCTGTCTTTTCACTTCAGCTCTTACGTTGTGAATTGAAATAAACATTCATGAAACACCAGTAAAGGAGTCCATCCATCACTCTCCCAGGGATGCTACAGTAAGAGCTTACTCTATGGTGAAGTGGAACTTCGGATATTCGTCTCCCGGACCCTGCACTGAACTTCACCCTCACTTGAGTTGTTAAGAGAAGGAACCGTTTTATTACTTTACTATAGACCTGATAATTAATTACTTTTTTTTTGTTTAAAAAATGCACACTTCATGTAGAGCTTCCTTTGTTATTGTGTGTATTCTAGTCATTGCTTTGGCATGAACACTGATGTAAATGCCCTTAGATAACACATTCAATGCTGCTTAATTGCCCTAATTTACCATTCAAAGTGTATGCATGCTGTGCTATTTCTCTGTCCATGTCTATGCTGCTCTGTATGAAGGCGCAACCACATTCACTTTATTCTAACGTTGAAAGGTGCAATAATTAGCTCATCATGGCATCCTTAGAAGGGAAAGGAGGGTTATATAAGGAAACTAGCTCCCCAGATGAGGTCAAAGGCGTAGGAGAAGAGCATCATACAGAGGTAGACCTAGGGTTGGAAGAGTCTGAAAACCCACAGAAGGAAGCTAGTGAAGAGGAAAAAGGTCCCACTGATATCCCTGAGGAAGAGGATGACCTAACTGAAGGTCTCCGACGCTCCCACCGTACGCCGCGCCCAACAGAAAGGATGCGTGCACACCAAGAGGACGAAGCATGCAAAAGGGAGAAAAGACTGCTGTACCTGTATGAAAAATGGAAGCTCGACATTTGCAAGGCAAGAGATGAGATGAAGACATACATGTCACAGGAGGAGCTCTGGACTCTCATCGACAAACTAAATAGGTCTAAGACGGACATTTGTACGATGTATGTCGAAATCAGAGGTTCCGCCGCGCCTCACAATGACATAAGACGACGAGTGGATACGTGCGAGACAGTAACCAATGAATTAGTCAACATCGCTCATGATAGAACCATAGGTTCAGAAGACGATTTCAATGTCCAACGGGAAAGGAGCCGACTTCATGAACTGCGTCGCCATGACTATGCAAGGTCGGTCTATGTAGCTGCCTCTGACGTCTCTGCATTAACTCAGAGCAGCAGGTCTGTACAAGGCTCGTCTATAATAACAACGAAGCGTGTGGAGGCAGCGGCTGAACTAGCCGAAAAGGAAGCCACCTATCAGATGATGCAAGTAGAGGAAAAACAAAGGGAAGTTATACGCGAACTAGAGGAACAACAACGAAAGGCTCTGGAGGTACAACGGCGTGAGTTGGAGCGACTGCAGGCCAAGAAGGAAGTGTTCGCAGCCCAAGCCAAACTAAAGGTCTACGACGATCAGATCAGACATGAAGCTGCCGAACACATCAATGAAAGCGATGCAGAGACGAGGAACGCACCTGCTGCCACACTCTTTCCATCTCATGCTGCACCAACCTCTCATTCTGACATCGCTTCTCTCGCACAGGTCTTCCATGACAGCATAGCCTTGAGTAGGCTTCCTGCGCCAGAGCCATTCGTTTTCAATGGTGATCCTATACAGTTCATCGAATGGAAAACAACGTTTACTTCACTCATCGACCAAAGAGCAACAACCCCAGCTGAAAAACTCTACTACCTGAAGAAGTACGTTGGTGGCCCAGCACGCCAGGCTCTAGAGGGCACGTTCTATCGTAACGACAAGGAAGCCTACAAAGACGCCTGGAATAAGCTGAATCATCGCTTTGGCCAGCCATTTGCCATTCAGAGATCATTCAGAGAGAAGCTATCCAACTGGCCGAGGATTCAGCCTAAGGATTCAGAGGGACTCAGGGATTTCTCTGATTTTCTCAACGCCTGTCGGGATGCCATTCCTCATGTCAAGGGTCTTGACATACTCAACGACTGTGAGGAGAACCGAAAGCTCATTTACAAACTGCCAGACTGGGCAGCCGCCCAGTGGAACCGTCAAGTCACAAAACGCTTGAATGAATGTCAAGAATTTCCAACTTTCGAGGACTTCACAAAATTCATATCAACTGAAGCGGAGATTGCCTGCAATCCAATCACGTCTTTCCAAGCTCTACACTCATCAGCCACTAGCGCCGATAAGGGAAATGTCAGAGACTCTAAGAGAAACAAAGCCAGCGTTCTTGGCACTCAAGCGAACACTGACAATGAGAACCGGAAGTTTAGGACTAAGGGTCCATGCATTCAGTGTGAAGATGATGGACACCAGCTCCACGCATGTGAAAGATTCACAGAGCTGTCATTGGATGAGCGACGCAAATTCATAAAGGAGAAGAGACTATGCTATGGATGTCTAAAGCCAGGACACAATGCGAAAGACTGTCGCCATCGTCACTCCTGTGACACCTGCAAGAGAAAACATCCTACAGCCCTCCACGATAACAACTATCAAAGAGAAGAAAGGCCTGCACCTGATACAGAATCAGATCAAGACCCTGAGGCAAGATCCCTCAGTGTAGCAGTTGGAGGCTCATCCAGCACATCAATGATTCTACCAGTATGGGTTTCCTCCAAAAGTAACCCAACTGTGGAGAGACTTGTCTACGCTCTTCTCGACACTCAAAGCGATACTACATTTATCGACCAAGAGGTGAGTGACGGTCTTAATACAGACAAGCATCCAGTTAAACTGAAGCTGACAACCATGAGCGGAAAGGACACAATCCTCACAAGTGAGAGAGTCTGCGGCCTTCGCGTAAGAGGATATAGCTCTGCCACTCAAGTCGATCTTCCGGTGGCCTACACTAAGGACTGCATACCCGCAAACCGTGCACACATCCCCACTTGTAAGACGGCTAAGAAATGGAGTCATCTAGCAGGAATAGCAGACGAAATCCAAACACTAAAAGACTGCGAAGTGGGTCTTCTCATAGGTTATAACTGCTCGAGAGCCATGGCTCCAAGGCAAGTCATCCTCGGAGCAGATGAGGAACCATACGCTGTACGGACAGATCTAGGGTGGAGTATCGTGGGGCCCTCAGCTCAAAGCCAGGATTCGTTGAGCACCAGTCGCATGTGCCACAGAACCACAGTTAAAGAGCTACCCCCGGCCACACCGGCCGATGTTATCCGCATTCTAGAGTCAGACTTTAAGGACGGCAGTGAAGACGGAAAACCAGTGTCTCAAGATGACATCACGTTTCTGAAAATGATGGATGAAGGAATACGGAAAACCAAACAAGGCCATTACGAAATGCCCCTGCCCTTCAAACACAGACCCAGCCTCCCCAACAATAAGAACTCAGCCCTGATACGCCTTAATCACCTTAAAAGGAAACTGCAGCGCGACGAAGGGTACAAGAAGAAATACGTCGAGTTCATGGAAGAGGTTATAGGAAAGGGAGACGCAGAACTAGTCGAAGATGATGGGAGAGAAGGCTAAATGTGGTACATTCCCCATCACGGCGTCTTTCAGCCAAACAAACCTGACAGACTTCGCATTGTGTTTGACTGCTCAGCAAAATACAAAGGAACAAGCCTCAATGACCACCTCCTTTCTGGGCCCGACATGTTGAACAACTTGAGTGGAGTGCTCATCCGCTTTCGCCAGCACCCAGTTGCTCTGATGTGCGACGTTGAAAAAATGTTCCATCAATTTCACGTCCAGGAAGCTGATCGAGACTACTTGCGCTTTCTCTGGTGGAAGCAAGGAGACCTGAGCTCACCGCCCAGGGAGTTCCGCATGAAGGTGCATCTGTTCGGTGCGGCCTCCTCGCCAGGGTGTGCCAACTATGGACTAAAGCACTTAGCTAAGGAGAAGGCACACACTTACCCGCATGGATCGCGATTCGTCATGAGAAACTTTTACGTGGACGACGGGGTCACAAGTGTTGAAAACACTGAGAGTGCAATTCAGTTAGCCAAAGAAGCACGCAAACTCTGTGCCACAGGTGGCCTCCGTCTACATAAGTTTGTGTCAAACAACAGAGATGTCCTTGAGAGTATCCCGCTCTCTGAACGAGCAACCAACGTAAAGTGCATGCGCCTCACCTTTGACGAGCTGCCACTTGAAAGAGCTCTCGGGATTCAATGGGACACGGAGTCTGACAACTTATGTCTCAACGTCAACCTTAAAGAACAGCCTCCTACACGCCGCGGCATCCTGTCAACAGTAGCCTCCCTGTACGACCCCCTCGGGTTTGTGGCACCGGTCCTGCTCAAAGGGAAGATGATTCTCCAGGAGATGTGCAGGCGTGGAACAGGCTGGGACGACCCTATCCTAGAGGAGCTTCGTCCAAAATGGGAGAAATGGAAAGCTGAACTAGTACAGTTGGAAAACGTCACCATATCTCGTACCTACTCACCTGCTGGATTTGGAAAAATCTCAAAGGTGGAGCTGCATCATTTCTCAGATGCCAGTACTAAAGGGTATGGTCAATGTTCGTACGTAAGACTTAAAAATGAGAAAGGAGATGTCCACTGCGCCCTGGTTATCGGAAAAACGCGTGTCTCGCCGACCAAGGTCACAACTATTCCAAGATTGGAATTGACAGCCGCGGTTATCTCTGTGAAAATGAGCAGCCTGTTCAAAGAGGAATTTGGCTCTCCTGGTGCTGAGGAGTTCTTCTGGACTGATTCGAAAGTAGTCTTGGGATACATAAGAAATGAAGCAAGACGATTCCACACCTTTGTCTCTAACCGTGTCCAACGGATTCATCTCAGCTCAGACCCTCAACAATGGAGATACGTCCCAACGAGTGACAACCCTGCTGACCATGCGTCCAGGGGCTTGACTCCCAGCGAGCTGCTGATATCCAACTGGTTCACTGGACCCAAGTTCTTGTGGAACAAAGAAATGGAGCTGCCGCCAGATGATGCTCCAGAACTAACTATTGGAGAACCAGAAGTCGGAAGTGCTTTCATACTTAGCACAACGACCAAGGAGCAAAGCACTATAGTTGATCACTTGTCTAAGTTTTCTTCTTGGTCACTCGCTACTCGAGCTATCGCACGCATTCAGAGACGCGTCCACAAGAATAGGTCTAGCGGCCTCAGCACTGTGGCAGAAAGAGAGGAAGCTGAATGCCACATAGTCAAGGGCCTGCAGAGATCAGTTTATCGCGAAGAGCTGACGCTGCTGAGCAAGGGCACTCCTCTGCCATCTAACAATCCCCTGCACTCTCTTGATGCTTACCTCGATGAAGATGGTATACTCAGGGTGGGAGGAAGACTGCGCAACTCCACTCTTCCTCACTTCGTCAAGCACCCGGCCATCATTCCTAAAGATCATCACATTACCGAAATGATAATCGCCCATCATCACGAAAGAACGAAGCATCAAGGCAAGGGTCTCACCATCAACGAAGTCCGGTCCAACGGCTATTGGATTCCAGGAATCAACAGAGCAGTAGCATCTTACATTCGAAAATGTGTGAGCTGTAGAAGGCTCAGGAAACCTACGGAAGAACAACGGATGGCCGATCTACCCCCGGAACGTTTAGAGCCATCTCCCCCCTTCTCCTTCTGCGGTATGGACTGCTTTGGCCCATTTCTTACAAAACAAGGAAGAAAGGAAAATAAGAGATACAGCCTTCTCTTCACTTGCTTCAGCTCCCGTGCAATTCATATTGAGATGTTAGACGACATGTCTACAGATGCACTCATCAATGGCCTTCGATCTTTCATTGCAATACGTGGATCTGTTCGTGAAATCAAGTCAGATTGTGGAACCAACTTTGTTGGAGCCAAGAATGAACTCAAGGAGGCTCTAAAGGAAGTAAACCCAGACCGGCTGGCCACATTCCTCGCCGAAAGGCAATGCGACTTCAGCATGAACACTCCCCACTCTAGTCATGTGGGAGGCGTGTGGGAGAGACAGATTAGAACAGTGAGAAGCGTCCTACGGTCCACACTGGCTCTGTCCTCCGGAAGACTCAATGATGCCTCTCTACGGGCTTTTCTCTACGAAGCTATGGCAATCGTCAACAGTCGCCCACTGACTGTTACCAACCTCAACGATCCTCTGAGTCCTGAGCCTCTCACGCCAAAGCATCTGCTGACCATGAAGTCTGCCAAAGCTCTACCTCCTCCAGGGGATTTCAGCAGAGAGGATATTTATGGCAAGAAAAGATGGCGTCATGTCCAGTATTTAGCAGAACAGTTCTGGAGCAGATGGAAAAAAGAGTACCTCGCCAACATCGCTCTTAGACAGCGCTGGCACACCCCAAGAAGAAATCTCAAAGTCGGTGACATTGTCATGGAGAAGTCTTGTGATTTGCCTCGTAATGAGTGGAAATGATCTAAGGTTGTCGAGACGGTGATGGACAAGGATGGGCTTGTTAGAAGAGTGAGGATTCGAATTGGAGACCAGAAGATGGGAAACGATGGACCACGTACTGGAAAACCTTCCACTGTCGACCGACCAGTACAGAAGCTGATCTTGCTTCTTCCGACCATTTAAACCTACAGCTATATAGTCTTATTTTACAGTATATCAAGTCTAACACTCTAACCTCTCGAACAATCAGAGGTCATATAGAATTAGCGGCAGTGGCTAGTCCGTAATGAACTAGAATGGAGAAGTAAGATGACTCCTTCCATCCACTGGTCTGGGGGTCCACTTTGGGCAAGTGGTAGCACCCCCTAAGCCTCCCTACCTGGGGTTACAGGCCAACTAGGTTATTCCTTATTATGGAATCAGTCGGATTTACAGTGTAATATAAACCACTCCTGATTGGTGGGAGTGTAAACGACCCTCCAGGTAGCGTCATTCAGCTTGTGTGTGATAGGGAACCTTTATTTTGAAGCACCGCCAAACCGGAAGTAGCTAACCGGAAGCAGATACCGCGAGCATGAGCTCAGCTTGACGGTCCAAATGAACGTTAGATTACGGCTACAAGGAAAGAGAATTCTCCGTGAATATCTTCTTTATTCTTTTGTTATATGGAAATGGTCTACAAGGTAACTACTGTGCACTTTCTATGGTTTTAATGTTGGTTTGAATTCACTTTTGTTTGTGTTTTGACAACTTAAAGTTATTCCTGCTACTGTGAAAATACGTTGTTTTCTAGCTAACTTGGTCATTGCAAATTGCTAGCTTGTCTACACATTTAATAAGGTCCAGAGTACCAGCATTTTAAGAGTTTTTGTTTGATTGTAGATCTGGAAAAGAAGACTTTCATGTGGGTTATGGTTAAGCCCCTGTTGGAGAGAGAGAGGACAAGGTACTGGGATGTCTATTTGTCCTATTTATTGATATGGGCTGTTTACTTTATATTTGTATTCATTTAATGTATTGGCTATGTCACTGTTATTGGAAGCCATTTGTGTCAAGTGTTATGTTAGCTTATTGAACAATGTGAATGTGGCACTAATGTATATAATGTATATATATCTGAGTATCTTTTCTTTGTCTTTCTCTGTCTTTTCACTTCAGCTCTTACGTTGTGAATTGAAATAAACATTCATGAAACACCAGTAAAGGAGTCCATCCATCACTCTCCCAGGGATGCTACAGTAAGAGCTTACTCTATGGTGAAGTGGAACTTCGGATATTCGTCTCCCGGACCCTGCACTGAACTTCACCCTCACTTGAGTTGTTAAGAGAAGGAACCGTTTTATTACTTTACTATAGACCTGATAATTAATTACTTTTTTTTTGTTTAAAAAATGCACACTTCATGTAGAGCTTCCTTTGTTATTGTGTGTATTCTAGTCATTGCTTTGGCATGAACACTGATGTAAATGCCCTTAGATAACACATTCAATGCTGCTTAATTGCCCTAATTTACCATTCAAAGTGTATGCATGCTGTGCTATTTCTCTGTCCATGTCTATGCTGCTCTGTATGAAGGCGCAACCACATTCACTTTATTCTAACGTTGAAAGGTGCAATAATTAGCTCATCATGGCATCCTTAGAAGGGAAAGGAGGGTTATATAAGGAAACTAGCTCCCCAGATGAGGTCAAAGGCGTAGGAGAAGAGCATCATACAGAGGTAGACCTAGGGTTGGAAGAGTCTGAAAACCCACAGAAGGAAGCTAGTGAAGAGGAAAAAGGTCCCACTGATATCCCTGAGGAAGAGGATGACCTAACTGAAGGTCTCCGACGCTCCCACCGTACGCCGCGCCCAACAGAAAGGATGCGTGCGCACCAAGAGGACGAAGCATGCAAAAGGGAGAAAAGACTGCTGTACCTGTATGAAAAATGGAAGCTCGACATTTGCAAGGCAAGAGATGAGATGTACTTGTTATAAATATATATATATCAAGCACTTAAGCACTTCAAGGACCTTGTGCGAACCCTGCACCTTCTTCAGGCCTTTGTGACATAACGTTACCCCTCTGAGCACTTTGCTGTTCTTGGATTCTAATCCTTTTTCTTTCCGTCAGACAATAAGTCCAGGAGGCTTCTCTGGTTTCTGAACCATCATCGTCTCTACCAGCCAAAACAACCCGCAATTAATTTAGTTTAGTTTGTTATTTCATTCAACAGTGGCCATATATACAACACAACAGTTAGGCCAGAGTTAGCTGGATAGCTCATTTACATAACTGCCATCCCTAGTTACATCTACGGTCCCTGTGGCCCTGATAGTCTCATCACTGAGGCAGGCGCTGCCTCTAATTAGGGCGCCTGAAGGTGTGCCGTGCCATCATTGGCCATCACTGTTCTATTTCTGGTGAGGGCTGCCCTTTGGGCATAAATGAGCAGAACAGAAGATTAGCAGGCTAAATGAAGAGGAAAATTGATGTAATGTTATATTATGGATTTATCGCTGCGTCCGTGTGGCCCCTTCGATGTGTAATGATGAGGGTGTCGGTGTCAGGCAGAGATCTCATCTACAGGGACCTTAATGATGAGGGTGCCGGTGTCAGGCAGGGATCTCATCTACAGGGACCTCAAGCTGCTGTCTCACCCCTCCTCATTA
>NC_140165.1:228247294-228259794 GCF_963971535.1 Notolepis coatsorum
TCTAATCAATCAATTGCAAACCTAATAAAATCAATCAATATATACTGTATTTGTTAATGATTATGAATGTATTCTCAAGTATTCACTGTATGTGATTGTGGAATAGAACACTCTTCCCGAGCAAGAAAGACATTTCAAGAAATTTAAGAAAATCCACCTGCTAAATTGTTGAAATTGAATATAATTGATCCCGATCTTTGATGGTTTACCTAACAAATTGAACTAATATATTGTCGTGACCAGATTGTTACGTCCTTACCAAGTAGTAATTACCATCTGTGTGCACTCTTATATGAGGTGCTACCATTAAGAACATTCAGATTCAGATAATTTTATTGTGAGCTTTTTTAACATACATACATTCCGAAAAACGTGAGATGCTTGATTTCCCGGCTCCTCAACCGTAGTAGATTTGTAAACATAATACACAACGTATATTCTATCTATACAAACTATACAATACAAGGTAAAAAAGAACTGCAGATAAAAAAATCACATTCAAAGATATAGATATAATATTAAGGAAATAGGTATTCAAATCAGTGAACCAAATCAGTGAACCAAATGTAAACAAATGAGAAGCTCTACCACCAAAAACAAGAAATAGAGAGTTGTTTGACTCAGCTCTTGATACAAGGACAGGTAAATATGAGATTGTAATATGATAATATTTTGTAAGATCATATGTTGTATTCACTATATAATAAAATGTTGCATTTGCTGTATAATAATATTTTGTATTCTCTGTATAATACTATTTTGTAATCGCTGTATAATACTATTTTGTATTCGCTGTATAATACTATTTTGAATTTGCTTTTTAAATACTGGAGTAAAACATACATTTTACGATTCATCATTTGTTTGGAAAGTTACAAATAGCATTTTTTTTTTTTTATCTATTCAATTAAATATACCCCACGTTGATATAGTAGAGAGAGAGAGGGGGGGGGTCTTGTAACTCAGTCAGATCACAGCTCAGGTCAGGTGTTTTATAATACAGCCTGTGTTGGTTTGTTTTTTCTCATCTTCATCTCTGGCGCTCTGACTCCATCATTAGCATGTCATGACTATCCTCCCTACTCTGATCCCTCCCTCTCTCTCTCTTTTTATGGCCGTGCACACAGCTGCGGATGCCACTGATATGAAAGTCTGTTCTTTACAATGATGCTCTAGGCCAGTGGTTCCCAAAGTGGGGGTCGCGAGCCGCCGCGGGGGGGTCGCCAGATGATTTAAAAAATGTAATAAAATAAAAAAAGATTTCCAAAAAAAAAATATGTTATTATTATTAAATTTTTGTATGCAGTCAGGCCACTGAACTTAGAAGCAAGCCAGGCCAGTGTTTCTAGTTGCAGCGGCGCAATAGTTAGATAACCTAGGTGGGGAACAACCAGGAGATCACTGCAACTCACACAAGTTGGAGAACTAACTCTCTCTCTCTCTCTCTCTCTCTCTTGCTCACGGTGTTGTTACTAATTGATTTTTATTTTATTTTATTGATGGATTAAAAACACACAACAAGGATCCAAATGATAACATGAGAAAGAGTAAAACCCTTATTTCCATCATGTTCCCAATCATTGACACATGCTAGCCTGTAATAATTCCCCCCAGAAAAATCCACTTTGTATTTGATATATTGCAAATAAGCCATCACACACACTGGCATGTAAAGGGTTAGAATTATAAAATGAATATGTGGTGTTATGATCAGGGCTGAAGTTGAATAAAAGATTGTATTATTTTCAATCTGACATTACAAAAAAACTGAAAATCCATCCAAATCAGTGTTGTTATACGGTAATCATACATATGCCTGTTTTTTAACAATAATTTGTGATGCCATCACAAACACTGGCATTTAAAGGGTACAAATAAAAAAAAGTCTTTGTAACAAAACATTTCCTGGTCGGGGACCCCCGCTTAAAAAGTGGCCTGACTGGGGCTATATTTTGCACTATATTTCCTGCCTGAATGATTTCCCCAGTCCGGTCCTGGTTAAAAGCCTCCAATGCTTATGTGTGTGCGTTTGAACGTTTGCATGTTTCAACCATACATTTCCATTTATAAAAAATAAAAATAAAAATTATAAATGTGTTTGTATTTTAATAATTCAATTTTTTTTTTTACCTCATATAATAGTGGGGGTTTGCGGCTCTCTGACACCGTTATTTCGGGGGTCGCGGCCTGAAAACTTTGGGAACCCCTGCTCTAGGCCTGTTGAGTGGCGACACCGTTACCGTTATGTACAACTATTCACCCTTTCTGAGGCAGGAGAAGTACGTTTGTACAACTATTCACCCTTTCTGAGGCAGGAGAAGTACGTTTGTACAACTATTTACCCTTTCTGAGGCAGGAAAAGTATGTTTGTACAACTATCCACCCTTTCTGAGGCAGGAGAAGTATGTTTGCATGTTTGGTAAAGTGTTTTATGTTTTGATTATGTTACTCAAGCGTACAAATTAAACAAAATGTGTGCATGTTTGTGTAAACATACACACGTGTCTGTCTTTCTGAATCTCTTTGTCTGTATCTGTCAGTGGGTCTGTGTGTGGCGTGTGTATTCAAGTGTGCCAGTGTTTTGTCTCTGTATGCTATACAGTATATATGTGCACGCATGTGTGTGAATAAGTGTATATGTGTGCGTCTGTATTTATCTATTTGTGTGTGTGTGTGTGTGTGTGTGTGTGTGTGTGTGTGTGTGTGTGTGTGTGTGTGTGTGTGTGTGTGTGTGTGTGTGTGTGTGTGTGTGTGTGTGTGTGTGTGTCAAGTCAAGTCAAGTCAAGAGTTTTATTTGTCACGGCATACAAGTATACAATGAAATGCGGGGGGTCTTGCCCGCAACGATGTGCATAATACAATAGTAATATGTAAGGGATAATGTATAGCTACGAGGTCATTGTCGCAAAATAATTGACCGACACGGAGTTTAAAATACCGAGCCGCTTCGGCGAGGTGTTTTAAACGTCAGTGAAGGTCAATTATTTTGCGACAATGACCGAGTAAAGCTATACATTATCCCGCTTATTACATGGCTAACTTACTAACAATATACCTAATTCATTTGACAAATCGCAGTTCTGTGGCTCTGTCAGCCCAAATAAAGTGATTATTATTATTATCGTGAGCAGCAGCCTCTGTTCTGGCTCCGCTGTGTTCAGGCTCCGCTCGTTGCTCCGCCCCCTGTCATCGCCGGCAGCACTGAAACAGTGTGTGTCAGTGGGCTTGATTGCGAACAGCTGCGCTCTGCGGTCATTATTGAAAAATCTGCGGTCATTATCGAAAAATAATGACCGCAGTCGGGGGGCTGTTGACCAATCACAAGCAAGCATTTCGGCGAATGTGAAAACGCCATGTAATAAATAATAAGAATCCAATAGAACGACATTGTGCAATAAAACAAGTAAACAAAGTAGGGCATATCGGTATATGTACATGAGTTATTTACAGAGCATGGTAGGACATGCTAGGTCCTGTGGTAGTGCAATACACTGTTAGCTAAGGATGAGGCACTGGGTCTTTATGTACACTGTTATACAATGCTATATTATACAATCTCAAGTTATACTATACTATTCTTAAAGTGACCTTTCCTTTTGTAAAGTGACCATAAATGTGAGCGTGTGCAGCATGAGTGTGTGTGTGCTCATGTTAAAGTGGCTGCTAGTGTGTGAGCGTGTACAGTGTGTGTGCTCATGTGTGCTTGTGTGTGGAGAGTTCAGTGTTCAAGGCTCTGATGGCCTGGGGGAAGAAGCTGAGCCGAAGTCTCTCTGTCCTAGTTGCTGGTGTTCGCAGGCGTTTGCCTGACCGCAGCAGCATGAACAGGCTGTTGTTGGGGTGGTGAGGGTCTTTCATTATTCTGCAGGCTCTGGATTTGCACCTCTTGTTGTATAGGACCTGCAGGGGTGGTAGTGCAATACCCGTGGTACGCCTGGCTGAGCGCACCACTCTCTGTAGGGCCTTCTTGTCCTGTGCCGTGCTGTTTCCATACCAGGCAGTGATGTTTCCAGTCAAGATGCTCTCTAGAGCTCCGGAGTAGAAGGACTGGAGTATCTTCCCAGATACTCTGAAGTTCCTTAACTGTCTCAGGTGGTAGAGGCGCTGCTTCGCCTTTTTTAGGACTGAGTCTATGTGTGTTGTCCATGTCCAAGTCCTCTGAGATGTGGACCCCCAGGTACTTGAAGCTGCTCACCCTGTCCACGGTAGCCCCGTTTATCCTCAGTGGTGTGTGTGTCTCCTGCTGTCTCCTCCTAAAATCCACGATCAGCTCCATGGTTTTACCAATGTTCAGGAGCAGGCTGTTGTCCTGGCACCAGCGTTCCAGTACCTCAACCTCCTCCCGGTAGGCCTTCTCGTCGTTGTCCGAGATCAGCCCCACCACCACTGTGTCGTCCGCAAACTTCACTATGGAGTTGGAGCTGAACTTGGCCACACAGTCATGTGTGTATAGTGAGTACAGCAGGGGGCTCAGAACACAGCCCTGGGGGGACCCGATGCTCAGGGTGATGGTGTTGCAGGTCTGACCCCCCACCCTGACCGCCTGGGGCCTTTCACTCAGAAAGTCCAGTATCCAGGCGCTCAGAGCGGAGCTCAGACCCAGCTCGATCAGCTTGTCCACCAGTCTGGTGGGGACTATGGTGTTGAACGCTGAGCTGTAGTCAATGAACAACAGTCTCACATAGCCCCCCTTCTGATGGTCTAGGTGAGAGAGGGTGCTGTGCAGTACTTGGGAGACCGCATCATCAGTGGACCTGTTTGGCCTGTATGCAAATTGCATAGGGTCCATATCACTGGGGAGGGAGGCACAAATGTGATCCTTGACCAGCCTCTCAAAACATTTCATGGCCACAGAGGTGAGTGCCACCGGTCTGTAGTCATTGAGACCTGTTGGGGAGGATTTCTTTGGTACCGGGATAATGGTAGACATCTCTAAGCAGGCAGGGACCACTGACTCCGCCAGGGATCGATTAAATATGGTGGTGAACACAGGGGCTAGCTGGTTAGCACAGGACTTAAATATGCGTCCTGTTATTCCATCTGGGCCAGCAGCCTTTCTGGTGTTCACCTGCATAAATGCTCTTCTCACACTGTGTACCGTCAATGAGAGAGCGTCCGCCCCCCCCCCCCCCCCCCCCGCGGATGCCCCCCCCCCCCCCCTCCACAACAGCCGGTGCGCCAGTGACACGTCACTAGCCGTTGAGCTAGCGGCGCCACTGTTTGCACCAAACCGTGCGTAGAAGGAGTTGAGCTGGTCCACGAGAGAGGCGTCGTCGCTCCCCATTGAGGGGGCACTGACTTTGTAGTCAGTTATCGTCCTCAGTCCCCGCCATAAGCCTCTTGTGTCATTCTGTGCCATTTGTGCCTCCATTTTGTCAGCATACGTCCTTTTGGCCAGTTTAACAGCCTTGCGCAGAGTGTAGACTGTTGTCTTGTACTCTTCCATGTTTCCTGTATCTCTGCCCAGGTTGTAGGCAGTGGTGCGAGTTTTCAGAGCTGCTCTGATAGTACTGTCCACCCACGGTTTCTGGTTTGGGAACACCCTCGCCTTCTTTGTGGGGACGATACTATCAGCTAAGGTTGCTATGAAGCTAACAACAGTGTCTGCGAACTCGCTGACGTCACTGGTGCTTCCCTCGAACATATCCCAATCGACGTCTTCGAGGGCGTCCTGAAGCGTGGCCTCTGATTGGTCGGACCATCTCTTTACCTCACGTGACACGACGGGCGACACTGAATGGCCAGATGCTCCAGGTCCGGCGAGCATGAACGGGAGAGTATCTTGATCTCCTTGGGACTAACCCAGCCATTGTTGGTCAGAAGACAGACACCCCCGCCGATGCTCTTCCCGGAGGCTTCTGTACGGTCCGCTCGGAAGACGGTGAAGGAGTCCGAGGGAGAGACGCTGTGGTCCGGAGTCGCTGGTTTCAACCATGTCTCTGTGAAGCACATGATGTTACAGTCCCTCACCTCTCGCTGGAATCGGACCCGCGCCCGTAAATTGTCCATCTTACCCTCTAGCGAACGTGCATTCACCAGAAAGATGGATGGGATCGCCGGACGGTAAGCAGATCTTTTTAACCTTAATCTGATTCCGCTTCTCCTGCCTCTATGCTTCTTCTTGCCGCCGCATTTCTCTTTGTCTCTGTCCCGCCTGATCTCCGGTGGCCAATCTTGGCATAAAGTGTCTCTAAACTCCTCTTTAAGTCCGGAGTTTAGGTCAATAAGTGACTGGCGGTCGTATGACGTCCCCGCCAGTGGTGTTTCCATAAAAAAAGTAGTAAAAATAAACATAATGACTAAAAGTAAGCACAATCGTTGCGGAGCAAAACCAATGGCGACTAACCTGAGCCGTGCCATAGTGCGTGCGTGTGTGTGTGTGTGTGTGTGTGTGTGTGTATGTGTGTGTGTGTGTGTGCATGTCTGTGTTCATTTGGGGCGACAGTGGCTCAGGAGGTAGAGCAGTCGTCTGGCAATCTGGAGGTTCCCGGTTCGATTCCCGCTCCTCCCGGGCAGCATGTCGATGTGTCCTTGAGCAAGACACTTAACCCCTAATTGCTCCCGATGAGCAGGTTGGCACCTTGCATGGTTGCCTCCGCCATCGGTGTGTGAATGTGTGAGTGAATGTCTGAGTGAATGTGTGAGTGAACAGGTAAAATGTGAGTAACAAATTGTAAAGCGCTTTGTATAAAAGCGCTATATAAAAAAGCAGCTATTTACCATTTGTCTGTGTGTGTGTATGTTACGACCCTGGCTCAAAGGGACGCAACCTAGGTGCAAGCAGACACCAAAACCCGTGTTTAACCCAAAAGACTACTCTAACAATGAAATACTGATACAAACTAAAGAACAAAGAATGGGAGAACGTGACAACTCTCTGTTTCCACACACTCTCTAGCCACAGTCAGAGTGCATGTGTGTCTCAGGGACTGGTCTTAACCTGCCAGCAGGTATCCAATCAGCAGCAATTAGCTAATTAGCAGCCCTCACCTGCATGCCCAGTGACACAGGAGTGATCAAGCTCATGGTACATAACACCTCCCCCACCAAAATGGTTGCCCAAGAGGCAACCACTACACAGCAAACCCATAAACAAAAATTATTGTGACCCATTAGTTGTCAGGGCCACTACCACAACAGCGATAACGGGCACCACAATCACCGGTACTATGACCGTGAGAGGGCGTCTGCCAGCACGTTGTCCCTCCCACGAATGTGGCGAATATCCAAGTTATACGCTTGGAGGAACAAACTCCATCGCATCAAACGATGGTTCGAGTTCACCATGCTGCGAAGAAAAACCAAAGGGTTATGGTCTGTATACACAACAAGGGGCAAACTGGACGATCCAACGTAAACATCAAAATGGTTCAAGGCAAGAACCAAAGCGAGCGCCTCCATCTCTATAGTAGAGTAGTGCAGTTGATGCATGTCAAACTTTTTAGAAAAGTAGCACACTGGGTGCTCCACCTCTAATGCATCCTCTTGCAAGAGGACGGCTCCAGCACCGAGGTCACTAGCATCCACTGCTAACTTGAATGGCAGTTGAAAATCAGGAGCTGACAGAACGGGAGCACTAATCAGAATGCCCTTGATGCTCTCAAAAGACTGTTGACAGGCCTCAGTCCACACGAAAGGTACCTTAGGACTGAGCAGATTAGTCAGAGGGGCAGCAACAGAAGCAAAGTTCCTACAGAAACTCCTATAGTACCCTGCCATACCTAGGAAGCGCTTCAACTCCCGCCTGGTGATGGGAGCAGGGAAGCCCACTATAGCCTCCACCTTAGCTGCAATGGGGCACACATGCCCATGTCCAACCACCTTACCCAGGTAGGTAACCGTGGCCTGTCCAAACTCACATTTTGCAAGGTTAACTGTCAAGTTAGCATCACCCAACCACTTGAACACTCCCGCCAGATGCTCCACATGTTGTGACCAAGAGGAACTGTGTATAACCAGGTCATCCAGGTATGCCTCACAGAACGCTACCCCTGCCAGGACCTTGTTCACTAGCCGCTGAAACGTCGCTGGGGCATTTCGCATGCCAAAGGCCATCACTGTATACTGGCAGAAACTCTCTGGTGTGACAAAAGCGGATATCTCACGTGCCCGCGGAGTAAGCGGAACCTCCCAGTATCCCTTTAGCAAATCCAATTTACTTACAAATGCTGCTGAACCCACCCGATCGATACAGTCATCCATCCGAGGAAGAGGGTACGAGTCCGGCTTGGTTACTGCATTAACTTTACGGAAGTCAGTACAGAACCGATGAGTGCAGTCGGGCTTATCAACAAGCAGGCAGGGGGAGCTCCATGCACTAGAACTGGGCTCCGCAATGCCATGTTTCACCATATAGTTTGACATTTTATTTGAAGGATAAACCCCTTGAGATATGCTATCTCGTTTTCGAGGGGGTCCTTATAGTCTACTTCCTTACTCAAGATCTGTTGTTTTTCCGGATTCACCCTGTAGGCATGTTGCTTAATTGGCCCTGCACTACCAACATCAATGTCATGCTCGAGTACATTAGTACGACTAGGGACATCAGAAAACAAACGTATATGCTGTCTAAGTAGGCGCACAACATCCGTACACTCAGGAAGTGGCAAGTACAACAGGTGGGTGTCCAAGTCATTTAGTATCTGAGTGTTTGGCAACCTGCCCTGAGAAATCTCCTTCGACACAGAACAGTCGGCTACAATAGGAGATGCAGAAATCGTTAGAACAGCCACAGGCTTGACCTCTGACTCGACAGTCTGAGCCCTATCATTGTACGCCTTCAACATAGTCTTAATCAAGTAGTCGACCTCACCAACTTTGCGCTCAATTGAGTATGGCCCACTGTATTTAGCCTGTAATGCAGAACCAAGAATAGGCGAGAGAACCAACACCTTGTCTCCCGGTGAGAACACCCTATGTCGGGCACCTCCTTATCATACCACACCTTCATTTTTCCTTGGGCTACCTTTAGGTTCTCTTTCGCTAATTCACATGCTCTACTAAGCTTAAGCCTGAAGTTACACACATAGTCCAGCAAATTAGTAGAGGAAGGAGTCTGGTCAGCCAACCACTTTTCCTTCAGCAGTTTCAAAGGACCCCTCACTGTGTGGCTGAACACCAGCTCAGCCGGGCTGAATCCAAGAGACTCCTGGGTTACCTCCATAGCAGCAAATAGAAGCAAAGGGATTCCATCATCCCAGTCTTTTTCAAACTCCGTACAATATGCCCGCAGCATTGTTTTGATAGTCTGGTGGAATCTCTCCAGCGCCCCCTGGGACTCTGGATGGTAGGCAGAGGAAGGGCAATGCTGGATAGACAACTGTTGGAGGACCTGAGCAAAGTGACGGGACATGAAATTAGACCCTTGATCTGACTGAATAACTTTCGGTAGGCCAAAAGTAGAAAAAAACCTAACCAGAGCCTTGGATATAGCTGGGGCTGTGATCTTGCGTAGAGGAATGGCTTCAGGGAAACGGGTCGCTGCACACATAATAGTCAAAAGGTACAGGTTCCCTGTCTTAGTTCGAGGGAGGGGACCAACACAGTCAATGAGGATCTGCTCAAAAGGTTCCCCAACAGCAGGGATAGGCTGCAGAGGAGCCTAAGGAATCTTCTGGTTTGGTTTACCAACAACCTGACACACATGGCACGAGCGGCAATATTGTGCCACATCTGACTTTAAACCAGGCCAACAAAAATGTCTTAGCACACGATCATAAGTTTTCCTGACTCCCATGTGACCAGCAATATCATGATCATGTGCTAGATGCAGTATATCAGGACGATACACGGCTGGAACAACAATCTGAAACACACTGCCCCAGTCATCCAGACTGGACAGGTTAGGTGGTGTCCACTTTCTCATGAGCACGTCATTGCTAACAAAATATCCATGAGACGTATCGATCATTGCATCCTCTAAAACCGCCTCTTCAAAGAGGGACGACATGGAGACATCCTTGTTTTGCTCTAGTACTAGCTGCTCATGAGACGGTATCACCTTACCAAAACCCTCATCAGGGCCACTTTTCAACTCAACAAAGAACGTGTCACTAAGTGTCATATCACGATCTGAGATACCAACATCATGGGTGTCACATTTGACCTTTGACATTGCGCGTGTTACAGCACACACAGGGAACACTCCTGGATGTTTCTGTGCCAGCTCATCAGGAACCTCAGAAACTACAGGGATGGGAATTACAACTGGAGTAGCCAGCACTTTGCCACCGGCCAAATCGTTCCCTAGAATGAAGGACACACCTTTTATGGGGATGTGAGAGCACACTCCTACCACAATATTGCCTGATACTAGGGGAGAGTTTAGCGAGACCTCATGCAAAGGGGTATTCACAAAGCCTCCTCCAAAGCCCTGAACAATGGCACCGGAATGCAACGAAGAATCTTCCGAAAATGGCTAAATCCCATCCAGAATGAGAGACTGAAAAGCTCCTGTATCTCTCCATATTGTAATAGCCTGCTTTGACCCTAGTGCACCAGCCAGGGAAACAAATCCATTCATCATAAATGTTGAGGAGCCCTCTAGCTCCCTGTCCGCACCTTTGATACTTCGCACACCACCCTCTAAACCTGGCATAGGTGTCCTGCTTATGGTTTCTACCAGAGCCACAGTTTTTACATTTTCCTGCTTAAGCACAGGGCACCCAGCAACGATATGACCAGGCTCCTTACAGTAAAACATATAACCCCCTCTGGGAATGCACTAGCAGAACCACCTTGCCTAGGAGTCGAGGTAAACCGACCAGCAGACACGGGTGCCGGGAAACGGCTCCCCTGAAAAGGATGCCTACCCCTGGACTCAACACGGCCCTCCTCTACAAAGACAGATTTGTGTGTCAACACAAACTCATCAGCCAAGACAGCAGCGTTGCCTATCTTCAATACCTTACGCTCATTTAGATGCGTGGAAACGGTATCAGGAACACATCCTTTAAATTCCTCTAGGAGAATCAACTGCCTAAGCTGCTCCCTTGACTCTGCTTTCTGAGAGGTGCACCACCTGTCAAACAGGTTCTCCTTCTCTTTTCCAAATTCAACATACGACTGTCCCTCCGATCTGCGATAGCCCCTAAAACGCTGACGATAGGCCTCGGGGACCAACTCATAAGCCCTCAATATGGAAGCCTTAACAAACTCATAGTCAGCACTTTGGTCAAGGGACAAAGCAGTATACGCTTCTTGTGCCTTACAAACAAGAACACACTGCAGCAACAGCGTCCAGGCCGTATCAGGCCACTTCAATGTGCTTGCCACCCGTTCAAAAAGGGGAAAATACTTATCCACATCTTTCTCAAAAAAAGGAGGCACCATCCTAATATTTTTGCCTACATCAAAACCGAAACGCGACTCTGAAGGCAGAGCACCCGCCCGCAAGGCAGCATGCTTATAATCAAGCTCCTTCTGCGCACGCTCGTGCTCTAAGTCCTTCAAGTAACGCTCTTGTTGTAGCTGTCTCTTTTTAAGCTCACGCTCATGCTCACGCTCCTTCTGCGCACGCTCGTGCTCCAGCAACATTCTCCTCTCCTCTTGCTGTAGCTGTTTCTCCTTAAACTCTAACTCTCTAAGCCTCCACTCACCCTCCGCCACCGCAGATAGTAGCGGAGACACGTCAGACAAAGGAGGCTCCTCCACCCTCGCCGCAAGCACCTGCTCCCTAATGAGTAAAACCCTCAAAGCACTCAAGGCAGTTGGTTTCAAACGTTTCTCACCAGCAGTAAGCTCTACCTTGTAGTGCACAGCAAGCTCCAGAAGCTGTTCTTTGGAAAACCTCTCCAACATGTCATGAGAAGGGTGATCAACAAAATCCTTAATGGAAGCCATCTTTACTGCACCAGCGCCACAACCTGCTCACTTTAGAGTCACCAAAAACACCCTAGCATACACACAATTTACCTGAGAACCACTGAAGAACCACGAAGAACCACTGAAGAACCACTAAAGAGCCACTAAAGAACCACTGAAGAACCACCAAAGAACCACTGAAGAAACACTAAAGAACCACTGAAGACCGCTGAAGCACCGCTGAAGCACCCCTTGTTAGCGTTAGCATGCTAATGCCAATACGAATAACTACAAGGAGACGTGGTGGAAATGTGTGCTCTACTGAGCGCACCTTTCTATTTTTGCAAAAAATTTAATAAAAAACAACCACCCTGAAATAAATAGATGTGTCATACGCGCAGGAGGTCAGGTGCTAACAGGTAGGCTATCCAACACTGAGGTACACTCAAAACAAACAAAATAAATACAACAAACAAATTCAAACAGGTGCCCCTTATAACCTGATATGACTACTTACAGCTTCTACATCTAAACTGCAGTCAAAACGGCCCACCACATGTATACCCTAAAAAACCTACATCAGGCCCTACCACACTACCTGTGTTTTCTGGCCCCCTATCCTACCTACCCTTAAGCTAATGCCCTGTAGACATAACCCTCTTCAACCACACCTGCTACCAGCCAAAGATCATATTGACCAT
>NC_140165.1:228267294-228279794 GCF_963971535.1 Notolepis coatsorum
GGGGTTGGAGAGAAAGAGGCATGGGGTGAGAGAGAGAGAGAGAGAGAGAGAGAGGGGTGAGAGAGAGAGAGAGAGAGAGAGAGGGGTGAGAGAGAGAGAGAGAGAGAGAGAGAGAGAAAAGCTCTTATTTGCCAGATTTACAGTTAATTTACATGTTAAAGAGAGACTGCTTGTATGTTTATAGAGAGACATTTATAAAAACAATTTAATAGTTACAGTTGATATAATTGAATAGTTCAGCCTGCATTTGTTAGATGTGAATGGATACACTGGTTTTGTAAAACCACTGGCTGGCTGCTCTAATGCTGTGAGCATCATAGACTGTTGCTTTACCATACTTGATGGTACAGAAGCTGAAGCACTAGTTTAACAATTTACGTTATGTGCAGAGAAACAAGTTAAAAACAATTTATGCACTTTCAATAAAGCGTTTAAAAAAAACTGTTGGGGGAACGACGACTTCGTAACCTAGTTACTTTCAAAGTAACTAAGTTACTCTGATAATCAAGTAATCAGTAAAGTAACTTGGATTACTTTTTAAAGGAGTAATCAGTAATCAGTAATCGGATTACTTTTACAAGTAATCTGTGGCATCACTGGCGGTGAAGTATGGCCTGTTTGGCCCCAAATAGAGCATTGAGACCGCGTGCGAATTAATAACTGAAGTGTCAGAGTTTAACGCTGTACCGTCGAGTTCGACCTATTCTATTAAGTCAGTAATAGTCTATTTGTGTATAGTGTATCGTGCGGCTAAAGTTCTACAGTGACCAGCATCACCAACGTTTCCTCGTATCAGCTAGAGTGCTTATCCAGGCTGGGCTGCTTACCATGGCGCTTTCACCCGAGGGGCCCTAGACGAGGACCGTGTGGATTATGTACACTGGATAACCTACCGACGACTGCATAGCCCTTTTCGGCTGGATTATATTTGCTTTTGGTCCTGTAATTAATGGAGCGGAGAATCGCCGACACCCACAAGTGTGTGGGATTTAACCTGTGAGGAGCCACGTTGAGTCTGCCTCTCAGAAGTCTGAGGCCGGCTAGCTTTCTTCCATGTGGAGCTACATGCTACGGAGAACAGCTGTATTCGTCTGTGGATCAAGATCTTATTGCACCGTCTCCTGTACTCGGAGTCTCCTTATCATCGTTGACCCAGACTCTACTACCGACAGATCCTCTACCCTTGCTGGCTTACAACCGGGGGGACCCTACCAGTATCTCCCGCTATATTACTAGTGTACCATAGATATAATTCCCTAAGATTCAGGTTGTATGATTATCTCCTGCGTAATATGAGAATGGACATTCGTTATTGATTTGCCTACGCACATTCCTTTGCCTTATAAGCGCATCCAAAGTGAAGTAAAGTAAAGTATATTATGTACCTTTTGCTGCTAATAAATACTTAAATACAGCTTTGTGTGGAACCGAGTCATTGTGGGGAAGTGTTCATCATTAGATACCTGTGTACTGTATGGCCAGTAGGAATGTACATAAGACGGTAGTGGTTTAATGATACCATACTTATCAATACAGTCAGGGAATTGTACCCCTCAGTTACAATTGGTCCTTCGAGCCGGAGGGTAATTAGCGTAATATTAATATAGTGGTATTAATATTGACATGGCCAATGATGAACACTCCACAAAACGGTTCTCCTAAAATAGATCGCCCGCAGCGTAGACGGCAGACACCTCAGTACTTAGAGGATTACGTTGCCAGTATACTACCTAGCTTTCTACAGACGGTAAACGCGGAAAAAGTAGATAGTAAAATTATGTCCGACCCTATCGACCAGGCTACCCCGCCAATAGAGGCCCTAGTGGGTTCTAACGTAACTGACCAAGCTCACGGTGGGGACCAGGAGGGACCTGACATGACTTTACCCCCCGCCAAGACCGAAGAAGTAGTCCCCGGAGAGCTCCAGGATAAAGAAAGCCCTCCAGGGATGGAACTCGACCCACTACAAGAAGGGACGAGCACCCCGGAGATGGATCTCCTTGACTCGCCACAGGAGAACGGATCTCCAACGAGTACTACCAGGAGCGGATCACCTCAACCAGCGTCTTCCCCCAGCGAGGCGGACAAGATGCTGGCACAGGCCTCCCTCGCCAGCCTGGCAGCCTCAACCGAGCGCGATCGACTCCAAGCACAGACGCTTAGTGAGCGCGAACATTCTTCCATGGAAAGAGAACGCCTTCAAGCGCAGCAACGGAGTGACGAAGACCGTATACGTCTAGAGATTAGACGCCTTCAGACGGAAGAGAATATGGGAAGAGACCGGGCCGAAGCCCAGCGCGCCGCTGCCGGTGCCCAAAGAGAAGCAGAGCGCGACCTCGCTCTCACCAAGCGCGAAGCCGAGCGCGACCGATTACAAGCGCAGATAATGGAGCAGCTGATTACCAGGGCAACCCCCCCTCCCTCCGCACGGGGCTCCAGGGCCTCGTCAAGACAAGGGTCAAGGGCACCCTCCCCTACCCGATCAAGCGACCCTGAGCCCGACCACCAGAGAGAGCCTATACCCCTCTCCGAACCCCTTCCCCGACCGGTCCAAGCGAGACCCAGCTACAGGGAAGAACCGGTCTACACCGCGGAGAGGCTAAATAGACGACTACAGGATCTAGATGACCTGCCAGAGGAAGAAGAAGAGGGAGAGGAGGAGAGTCAAGCCCAACAGCAGCACAGTACTCCACAGGACCAGGAGGTCCAGTACAGCCCAGGCTTTACCCCCGCGGCTCTGCGCTACAGACCCCCGACTCAATTCACGGGTGAGCTTGACGCACGACCAGCCCCGAGGAACAGCACCTGGGTACGCGGGCCATGGTACCAAGCTGGTACCAGCCCACCAAGACACGTAAGAGGAGACTCGCCTAGGAGGCCTCTCTTCCAACGCTCACCGATGTGCCAGCCATCCATGGCATCGTACATTGGCACACCGACGTTCCCGGACTTCACCCACGAGAACAGAGCACAGTACACAGAGCTACGAATGTGCTTAGAGACAATGATGTCCGATGTAGCTGATGAACCGTACAAATATGCTATCCTACTAAAGCACCTCAAGGTGCCCCGAGCGCACAATATAGCGCTGGCATATGCCACCTCTACTACCCCATACACCGCGGCTCTAGCAGCACTCGACCAAAGATATGGACGCATATGGGACTACGTAATACAAGAGATAAGGAATATTGACCGGCTACCCCCAGCCACAGACAATCGCTCACTAGATGACCTGTCTATCAAGGTACAATCCCTGGTAGGGATGCTGGGGGCGCAAAAGGAAAAGGGTATGCACGAACTGTACGCGAACTCTAATGTCGAGAGGATTTTAGAGAAGCTTCCGCCCGCCCGACAAGAGCGCTTCAGGCGGCAAAGAGACCACCGTGATCCTAACGGTCCCGAGCCATCCCTCCTAGACCTAGCCGACTTCCTGGCGAGAGAAGTCAACAGCCTACGGTTGGATACGTTCATGCGGAGCACACCAAGCTCCAGAGAGGGACCTAGGAGAGCAAACGATGGCCGCAGATTGGTGACCGTCATGCACCAATCAGAATCAGTACCGAGCAACAAGAACCACAGTACCCCCTCGATGAAAGAGAAGTGGAAGATGGTGTGCCCGTACTGCGAAAAGGAACACTGGCTGTCACACTGTGACACGTTCAAGAAGATGACCACCGACGAGGTGAGTCAATGGATAAAGTCCAACCGACGCTGTTACCGATGTGCGCGCAGTCACATGGCAGCCGATTGCCGCTTAAAGAAGAGGTGTAGTCGGTGTGACGGAGCCCACTTAGACGTCCTACACGACAGTAACAGAAGAAAGCCTGCACCCTCAAGCAGCACAAAGGCAAGTGTTATGTACATTGACCCCGCCAGCAGCGGGGGCGCCCGGGTGCTCTTAAAGGTGGTCCGCGTAACATTGAGTTACCAAGACAAGGTCATGGACACTTACGCCGTCCTTGACCAACGGGTCAGAGAAGACCCTTCTCCTCGCGTCCGCTGCGGCCCAGCTGGGGCTGCGGGGGAGCGAAGACCAGATGACGATTCGGACAATAAGAAGAGATCTAAAGACGATAAAGGGCGAGAATGTCTCCTTCACTATCGCAGCAAGCGGGCAGCCTGAGAGACGGTATAGGATCACTAACGCTTTCACCAGCCAAGACATAGGCCTGTCGCAGTACACCTACCCCATCGCCAAGCTGATGGATAAATATGTGCACCTGCGTCAACTACCTATACCGCTCATAGACGGTGCCACCCCGACCCTGCTGATAGGCTCCGACCATGCAGACCTCATCGTCCCGAGGGACCGGGTCCACACAGGGCCCAGAGGCTGTCCTGCAGCAGTCGAGACCCGCCTGGGATGGACACTACAAGGCCCCCTCGCTAGGTCTCTTAACCGAACAGCAGCCACTAGCTGCCTCCACTCCAGAGTGACAGAAGAAGACACCACCCTCCTACAGCATGTCGAGAGGCTATGGACACTAGAGACAATGCCCTTTAAGAACGAAAAGAAAGACATTCGTTCCAAGGAAGACATTTACGCTATAGCCCTTCTCGAGCGGGGGACAAAGAGAGTCAAAGTCAACGGAGTGATGAGATACGCAACTCCACTCCTGAGGCGAGAGGGTATGCCTACCTTCCACGCCCCAAAAGAAGCGACGGAGCGGTATCTATTGAACACAGAGCGGCGCCTAGCCAGAGACCCCGCTCAAGAGACTGTGTACCGCGCTGAGATTGACAAGCTAATCACAGCGGGACACATAAAGAAAATTGACATTAAAGAGGCCGATCAGACGACCGAATCATGGTACGTGCCGCACCACAAAGTCCACCACAACGGCAAGGATCGTATTGTGTTCAACTGCAGCTACCAGATCGGATCACAAAATCTGAATAAAGAGCTCTTGCCCGGCCCAACACTCGGCCCCTCTCTACTAGGCGTGTTACTACGTTTCCGCCAAGACAAGGTGGCCATCAGCGGCGACATCAAAGGGATGTTCCTGCAGGTGCGACTAGTGGAGGAGGACAAGCCCCTGCTGCGGTTCCTATGGAGAGAGAGGATCGGGGACGAGCAACCAGCCATCTATCAATGGGAAGTCCTCCCTTTCGGAACCACATGCAGCCCATGCTGTGCTACGTTTGCACTGCAAAAACATGTCGCAGAGGACCCAGCAGCTGATGAAGAGGTCCGACAAAGTGTAGGAAATTGTTTCTACGTGGACAACTGTCTGCAAAGCGTCTCGACGCCAGAAGAAGCCGAGGCCCTTCTACTCAAGCTCCGCGCCTCCCTGATCAAAGGCGGCTTTGATCTCAGGCAGTGGGCCAGCAGCGACCCTCAAGTATTGCGCAGCCTCTCCCCCGAGGACAAGGCAGCAAGCAGCGAGACCTGGATGGCGACCATCCCAGGAGAAGCCCAAGAAATGACATTAGGACTAGTCTGGCGCTTCAAAACAGACTCGCTCCATTATAAACACACACCCCTGACCAAGGAGCAGGGAAGGTCGACTGCACTACCGACCACAAGACGGAGTGTATACAGAACACTCGCCAGACAATATGACCCGTTGGGATGTATTCTACCTTACACCACCAGGGCAAAGATGATTGTAAGAGCGTTATGGGACAAGGACCAGGGCTGGGACGACCCCATACCCGAACACCTTGCCTCCACATGGAGAGAGTGGGAGACAGAACTCAGCTCACTCCCAGGTGTCAACATACGCCGCAGCTACTTCCCACCCACAGTGAGGCCGGAGACGTGCCAGATGGACCTGCATGTCTTCAGCGACGCCTCCGAAGTAGCCTACGGTTCGGTGGCCTACTTGCGTGCCCGAGAGGAGGGAGGAGAAATACATACTGCTTTCATCCTGGCTCGCTCAAGAATAGCCCCACGCAAGCAACAATCTATCCCGCGTCTAGAGCTCTGCGCAGCCCTAGCAGGAGCGCAACTCGCCACGTTAATCCAACGTGAACTCACCATCCCGGTGCAAAGAACAATCTTGTGGTCAGATTCCACGACAGTACTCACATGGATCCGGTCTGATTCGTGTAGATACAAGGTCTTCGTGGGAGTCAGAGTCACAGAGATCCAAGATTTAACAGAAGCAGCAAGCTGGAGGTATGTGGACACAAAACACAACCCAGCTGACGTCATCACCCGGGGAATGTCCCTGGATGACCTCACCCGTCACAATCTATACAGTGACGGGCCAGAGTTCCTCAAGCTCCCGGAAGAAGAGTGGCCTACACCCACCCCACGGGAAGCGAGTAAAGAGGAGGCAGAGAACAAGAAATCTATGTTATGTGGATTGACCACACTCGTCTCCACAGACCCCGACATAGACGATTGCCTCACCCTTGAGAGTGCGCAGCTAAAGACATTCCTGTGGCACCACCCAGAGGTTCAGCTCACTACTGACATTACTGCAGCTAACTACGAAGAAGCAGAACTTCTTCTCCTACAACGAGCCCAGAGAGACTCGTTTCCCGATGAGCTAGACTGTCTACAGGGAGCAAAGCCCGTCCCGTCAGACAGCAGATTGCTCCACCTAGCCCCCGAGAGCGACGCCCATGGTCTCATCAGAGTGGGTGGTCGTCTGCGGAGAGCTCCAGACTTACCGGATGACGTCAAGTACCCGATAGTCTTAAACAGCCGACACAAGGTCACAGAGCTGATCATAAAGAAATACGACGAGGATGTGCATCACGCCGGGGCAGAGAGAGTCTTCGCGGAGATCAGACGTCGTTATTGGATACTACAAGGGAGAGAAGCAGTACGACGTTTCCAGCGGACTTGTCTAGACTGTCGTAAATGGCGAGCACAGCCCAGTATACCCCGGATGGCTGACCTACCTCCCTGTCGCCTCCGACTCGGCGACAAGCCTTTTCACTCCACCGGTATGGACTGTTTCGGCCCGCTGTATGTAAAGAAAGGAAGAGGGACCGAGAAGCGGTGGGGTATTGTATTCAAATGCATGACCACCCGAGCGATGCATATAGAACTCCTTCCAACCATGAGCACAGACTCATTCCTTATGGCCTTCCGAAGATTCACATCGCGGAAAGGCAAACCGTCTATATTATTGTCTGATCACGGGACAAACTTCAAAGGCGGAGAAAGAGAGCTGAGAGAGAGCTTCCAAGCTATGGGCCCAGAACTTAAGACCCACCTCGCTCCATACCAGATTGACTTCCAGTTTAATCCCCCGAATACACCTCACTTCGGTGGAACTTGGGAACGAGAAGTACGTTCAATAAAGACAGCCCTGTACGCCGTGCTTGGGGCCCAGACCGTGGCGGAAGAAGTCCTAATGACAGTCCTCACGGAGATCGAGGGAGTATTGAACTCAAAGCCCCTCGATTACGTCTCAAGTGATGTAGCAGATGTCGACCCAGTCACCCCCAACACTCTCTTGATGGGGCGGCTGGACCCCGCGCTACCACAGACAGTGTACAGGCCTGAAGAAGCGAACGGCCGAAGAATGTGGAGGTACAGTCAAGTATTGGCTGACAAGTTTTGGAACAGCTTCCTACTCCACTATCTACCGTCTCTACAGACCCGCCAGAAATGGGTGAAAGAGAGAGACAATTTGACAGAAGGAACAGTCGTCATGATTATCGACCAGTCGCTACCCCGAGCTATGTGGCCGGCTGGCCACGTAAGCAAAGTGATCACCGGTGCCGACGGAAAGGTCAGAGCGGCCGAAGTGCTCGTCCAAGGGCGGATCTACACCCGACCCGTGGCGAGGCTAATAGAGTTGCCAAGGCTCCCCGATACCATTGATGACGACCATGACCCCATGACTTTGTGAACTGCCCTACCCTCACAACAGACATTGAGTAGTGGACAGTGCGGTTAATCTGTCTCTGCTTAGCTAATTAGGTGGGACTAATTAGGAGGCGGCTGTTACGAAGGATCAGATTAAACCGAATATATATATTTATTGATTGATATATATTGCATAATATTTGTATATCGTTTGATATCCCTTGTATATTCCTTGTACATATACACAGAATATCCCTTTAGCCTAGTACAGACCATAATATTTCATTCTCTTATTGGACAGCGGTCCACAGGCACCATGGCCATACCTTCAATGTCGGGTTGAAAGTCACCGCCGGGGACATGCCTGGACATGAACGGTACTGTGCAAGGATATGAGACAGGAATAAAGCTGGTACTAGTTTATTCATCTAAGCGTATAAATACGGCGCAGGTGAATACAGAAGATCTTAGTCAGAAGTCTTAGTAACTAAAGTTGAAGCCTCACCCACGATACGACGTGCGGTGAAGTATGGCCTGTTTGGCCCCAAATAGAGCATTGAGACCGCGTGCGAATTAATAACTGAAGTGTCAGAGTTTAACGCTGTACCGTCGAGTTCGACCTATTCTATTAAGTCAGTAATAGTCTATTTGTGTATAGTGTATCGTGCGGCTAAAGTTCTACAGTGACCCGCATCACCAACGTTTCCTCGTATCAGCTAGAGTGCTTATCCAGGCTGGGCTGCTTACCATGGCGCTTTCACCAGAGGGGCCCTAGACGAGGACCGTGTGGATTATGTACACTGGATAACCTACCGACGACTGCATAGCCCTTTTCGGCTGGATTATATTTCAAGTTTCAAGTTTCAAGTTTCTTTAATAGTTGTCATACAGAAGTACAGAATACTTTCATACAAAATGCTTCTTACTGTTACGCTCCAGAGACTGTGCTAGACAAGATAGTATCAAATAACATAGTATAGCATGTAATTTAGAAGAAGAAAATGAAGAAAATGAGGTCACAGTGTTCGGTATAGACATATGTACAATGTTCTGAGTTACCATATAATATACAATACTATGCAGTGTACTAATGTACAGTACTATATAGTGCAAAGCAGAAATGGGATGAGGTACAATTTAGGTACAATTTACAGTAAGGTGTACGAGTTGTAGTGCAATCCTTCATCAATAAATATAAAGTGTGGGGAGTGGGTGCTACAGTGTGTTTGTTTAAAGTGGGTGTGTGCTATAAAGTGTGTGGAGTGGGTGCTACAGTGTGTTTGTTTAAAGTGAGTGTGTGCGTGTGGATGTGTGTGCTATGTGCGTTTGGTGGTTGTTGTTGTGTAGTGTTCATTGTTCGTTTAGCAGCCTGATGGCCTGGGGATAGAAGCTTCTTCTGAGTCTTTCTGTGCTCGCCTTGAGACTCCGGTATCGCTTGCCTGACCGCAGCAGTTCAAAGAGGCAGTTGTTCGGGTGACTGGAGTCTTTAATGATTCTCTTAGCCTTGCCCTTGCAACGCTTGTTGTAAATGTTCTGGAGGGTGGGGAGCCCCCCTCCAATTGTGCGTTCGGCTGAACGTGTCACTCTTTGTAGTCTGCTGCGGTCTTGTGCAGTGCTATTCCCAAACCAGGAGGTGATGTTGCCGGTCAAGATGCTCTCTATTGTACATGAGTAGAAGTTCTTAAGGATCTTCTGACTGACTTGGAACTTCCTTAGGCGCCTGAGGAAGTAGAGGCGTTGTCGTGCCTTCTTCACAACACTGTCAATGTGTGTGGTCCATGTCAAGTCCTCGGATATGTAGGCTCCGAGGTACTTGAAGCTGTTGACTCTCTCAACCGGTGCCCCGTCGATGCTGAGGGGGCTGTAGTCCTTGACCCCCGACCTCCTGAAGTCCACAATCATCTCCTTTGTTTTGCTGACATTCAGGGAGAGGCTGTTTTCCTGGCACCATCCCGCCAGGACCTTGACCTCTTCCAGGTAGGCCCTCTCGTCGTTGGCAGAGATCAGGCCCACCACCACTGTGTCGTCAGCAAATTTGATGATTGTATTGCTACTCCGCTGAGCCACACAGTCGTGTGTGTACAGGGAGTAGAGGAGGGGACTCAGAACACAGCCCTGGGGGGCCCCTATGTTGAGGGTGATGGATGAGGAGGTGCAGTTGCCTGCTCTCACCACCTGGGGTCTGCCAGTCAGGAAGTCCAAGACCCACTGGCAGAGGTCATAGTTCAAGCCCAGGTCCCTGAGCTTGGCTATGAGTATGGAGGGGACTATGGTATTGAATGCCAAGCTGTAGTCGATGAATAGCATTCTCACATAGTTCCCCTGCCTCTTGTCCAGGTGTGATGCTGCTGTGTGCAGCACATGGGCTATGGCGTCCTCCGTGGACCTGTTGGGGCGGTATGCAAATTGCAGGGGGTCCATGTTGATGGGGAGGGAGGAGCAGATGTAGCCCTTTACTAGCTTCTCAAAGCACTTCATGGCTATGGAGGTGAGAGCTACAGGGCGGTAGTCGTTGAGGCAAGCAGGCTTGGATTTTTTGGGTACAGGGATAATAGTGGACTTCTTCAGGCAGGTGGGGATGACAGCCTGTTCTAAGGACAGGTTAAATATGTCAGTGAATACTGGGGCCAGTTGGTCGGCACAGACTTTTAGGACGCGGCCGGGGATGCCGTCCGGACCTGCTGCCTTCCTGATATTCACTTTTTTAAAGGTCCGCCTCACCTCATGCTCTGTTACCCTGAACACTGCGCCTCCATCAGCAGCCGACCCCCCCCCCCCATTGCCGTGGCTTGTGAGCTGGTGTTGTTATTACCAGCATCAAACCTCGCATAGAAGGTATTGAGGTCATTTGCTAAGGAGATGTCACTGTTCAGTTTGAGGGAGGCGCCTTTGTAGTCTGTCATCGTTTTGTGCCCCTGCCACATAGCTCTAGAGTCAGCTTGTTCAAACTGGAGTTCAAATTGATCCCTGTAGCGCCGTTTGGCCTCTGACACTGTCCTCCTTACGTTGTATCGCGCCACCTTGTGGTCATTCATGTTGCCTGCCACTAGGCCGTCGTTGTATGCTTTGGTGCGCTCTCTCAGAGCTTCACGGACAGATTTGTCTACCCAGGGTTTTTGATTTGGGTAAACTCTCATTTTGGTAGTGGGGATTGTTTCTTCCACCAAAGTACAAACATAGTCCAGCACTGTCTCCGTGTAGACATTAATGTTATCTGTGTCGCGGAACACATTCCAGTCTGTGCAGTCAAACGCAGCCTGGAGCGTCTCCTCTGACGTCAAATCCCATTTGCTTTTGGTCCTGTAATTAATGGAGCGGAGAATCGCAGACACCCACAAGTGTGTGGGATTTAACCTGTGAGGAGCCACGTCGAGTCTGCCTCTCAGAAGTCTGAGGCCGGCTAGCTTTCTTCCATGTGGAACTACATGCTACGGAGAACAGCTGTATTCGTCTGTGGATCAAGATCTTATTGCACCGTCTCCTGTACTCGGAGTCTCCTTATCATCGTTGACCCAGACTCTACTACCGACAGATCCTCTACCCTTGCTGGCTTACAACCGGGGGGACCCTACCAGTATCTCCCGCTATATTACTAGTGTACCATAGATATAATTCCCTAAGATTCAGGTTGTATGATTATCTCCTGCATAATATGAGAATGGACATTCGTTATTGATTTGCCTACGCACATTCCTTTGCCTTATAAGCGCATCCAAAGTGAAGTAAAGTAAAGTATATTATGTACCTTTTGCTGCTAATAAATACTTAAATACAGCTTTGTGTGGAACCGAGTCATTGTGGGGAAGTGTTCATCATTAGATACCTGTGTACTGTATGGCCAGTAGGAATGTACATAAGACGGTAGTGGTTTAATGATACCATACTTATCAATACAGTCAGGGAATTGTACCCCTCAGTTACACACACCAAACACACCAGTCACGAAAATATGTTATTTAACTGATATATTGGAGAAGAGTGTAGCCGTTGATAGAATAGATAAAGTAATTACAAGTCCCTGGGAGCATAGCTATGTTTCACCAGTTTCAATTTACCCCAGATTGACACATTTGTAGAAGAAACCCAGGGGGGAGGGGGGAGGTTGTTGAGGTCTTTGAAGGTGATCAGAAGTATTTTGAAGTGTATCCTGTATTTGATCGGGAGCCAAAGGAGGTCGTGGAGGACAGGGGTGATGTGGTCAGAGTGGCGGGTGGAGGGGAGCATGCGGGCAGTCAAGGCAAGCTATTTCTCCTGAGGAAGAGTGTTACAACGTGTGCAATAAACTGCTGCAGTTGTTTTACCTGTCTGCAGTAGCCAACGTCCTCTTTTTTTGCTGTGGTATGCTGGGGGAGGGGGGGACGGGACATCAACTCAAGAGACACAAACAAACTGAAAACAAACAAACTGAACAAACTGGAGGTGGTTGCAGAGAGGAGGAAGAAACTGAAGGCTATCCTGGAGCCATAGAATCCCCCCAATATACTACTAATCTCCTCAGTCCTCTGTGCCGGCAGGCGGCAGCCATCAAGTTCCACAACTGAGGTGAAATACTGACTTGGTTAACTGCTGGAACTGGAGAACTGTTAGCACTGACTTGTTATAACTACTGAACCCGGCACTTTGCACAAGGACTCACTTATCATTCGTTAAATTATTCACATCTTCAATCATATGTGAATGTGCACATTTATATATATTTTCCATTGAACCTTTATTTAATTATCTC
>NC_140165.1:228284794-228340933 GCF_963971535.1 Notolepis coatsorum
GGGAGGGAGTAGTAGGAACTGTGACAGAGAAGGCAGATGACCACTGAGCAGGGGAGTAAAGTACTTGAGCTTCGTTACAATACTTAAGTACTGTTTTGGGGGATTTGTACTCTACTTGAGTATTATTAGGTTTGTATACTTGTACTTTTACTCAATTACATTTCAGAGAAAAAAAGCATACTATTTACTCCTTACTTACATAATGCAGACCTACAAAGTACAAATCACGATCAGCGGTGGTGCAGCGGACATTGCGCTCGCAAGAGACACCGGGTTCGACTCCGGCTATCGGCGTTGCCTCCGGCTTGGGCCGGCCGTCATACTAACTCAATTGGCAGAGTTAGCGACTCCTAACAGGTCGGTTGGGGACGCCTGCACAACAGAGACAGGAAATGGCGGGGGTAGTGTGAGCCTCCCACACGTTCAGTGATGTACCTGAACGCGTTCAATGAACGATCATTCATGAACGTGTTCGTATTTTGGGCGAACGTGAACTGAACGCGCTGTATATCCGCTAAATGAACGTAATTGAGAATGCGTTCATTCTCAGCGCTGTATAACGGCATTCAAAAGTGCGTTCATTCTCAGCACTCTATTATAACTGCGTTCAAAAGTGTGCCAGATTTCATATGCATTTCAGCCGAAAACCCAGTTAAAACACACCATAAACAGGCTTCAAAATTATGCGGAAAACCACCTTATCTGGCAACGCGCCTGTCACCCCCTGGCTACGTCATCAGACTCCTCACAACAAACAGACCAGACCGGAACCACGGAATCGGTGAGCAGAAGCCGCGAGCTGCAGCAGCACTCGCTCAGAGTCAGACTCTACCTCTACGACGTCGGCGTATGAGCATTTAAAAGAGTTTAACGTTACAGTACTGACTCAGACGGGAAAAATCTAACGTTTGTCTGTAAACTTCCACCCGGATTGAAGAAGCAAGTCCGTACATCGACGACGTCGACAGCAAACCTTAAACGGCACATTGAGAATAAGCAAACGTCCTGTTTTTGTTTTCATAATAAAGACAATTCAAGCAAGGTTTTTCCTCATGTTTTTGAAAATATACTGTAGAGATGAAAGCTGCAGCTGCTACTAGTGTGGACTGAATGGGCGGCAGCAAAGCGTTATGGAAATGCCAGTATTCCGATTGCTGTCTGTGGTTCAATAATTTTTACAAATAATAGCTCGCAGCAACGTATTGAAAAAAGAACTAACAAAATGGACCGTTCAATATCTCCTTTATGTTCGAAATGTCAAACAGATCTGGGTACCTACTATCACTACTTTTGGGAATGTAAGTGTTTAACCAGGTTCTGGGGCCAAGTGGCACGTGAGTTAAGCGACATTTCCAAGGTGAAAATAAAGAAGGATCCTGGGAGCTTTCTTACTGGGACTCCCATCAAAGGAAATGTATTTGACACCCTTACAATTCAAGCTATTTGATCAACTTCTACTTTCAGCCCGGAAATGCATTCTGATAAACTGGATTAAGGATAAGCCTCCATCTATACAAATGTGGTATAGAGAGATCTTCGGTGTGCTACCCCATGCAAGACTCTGTGCAATGCATAGAGGCAACGACGCTTCCTTTCAGGAGGTGTGGGCCCCACTATTAGACTATTTTCCTGCTGAAATTTCTCGGATCCTTCCAAAAGCCCAATGCCCCATAGTATGGACAGACCTAGGATAGAAAAAGATAAATATATGTATGTCTACTGTCAGAATGCAGGTAGGTGAATTCCAATGGGTGAAGGCAATCACAGAGACAGAGAGTGTTTACTCTTGAACAGGTTCGACTTTAATAGTAAGAACACAGAGTAAATTCTAAGAGAGAACAAGTGCTAATAGCACAAGTGTAAAATAAGGTAAATGGGAGCTTATTGGAGGTCCAGAGTAGAACCGTCCGCGTTATCCCCGAACGCAATTAGTGAAGACCTGACAATGGACAAGCAGAAGAGAGGTATGTTAAATAGAGACAAAATACCAACATTCCACACACACCCCTGTGACAGCCAATCAGGAACCACCCCTAAGTGACAGCACTAATTGACAGGGAAATGACAGGTGACAAGCCCAGTGACATATGCCAGGAATGTGGGTGGTCACCGACCGAGGTCGGTGTCCAGAACGTAACAGTACCCTCCCCCGACGAACGGCACCAGACGTTCACCTAGGAGCCTCGGGATTCAGCCGCCGGAAATCAACGATCAGGCTGGGATCTAAAATATCCCTTTGAGGCACCCAAGAACGCTCTTCTATCCCGTACCCCTCCCAATCCACCAAGAACTGAAACCCCCTACCCCTCCGCCTACAACCCAGTATCCTCCGCACCGTGTAAATGGGTTGACCGCCAATAAACCGGGGCGGAGGAACCACAGGCAGTGGCGGGGCCAAGGGCGATGAGAGGAATGGCTTCAACAGGGACACATGAAACGTCGGATGAACCCTCATAGAGCTCGGAAGTCGTAGCTTGTAAGCCACTGGATTAACCCGATGAATCACTTTAAATGGTCCTATAAAGCGAGGAGCCAGCTTCTTGGATTCCACCCGGAGAGGGAGATCCCGGGTGGAAAGCCAAACCCGCTGCCCTGGACGGTAAACTGGAGCCGGACGACGCTTACGGTTAGCCTGCCGTTGGGTACTAACCGAAACCTTCTGTAGCGCCTTCCGAACCTGTTTCCACGTCCTGCGACAGCGAGCCACATGTGCCTGGGCCGAGGGCACCTCCGCCTCCTGCTCCTGCTCGGGAAACAGAGGAGGTTGAAAACCATACTGGCACTGAAAGGGAGACATACCGGTAGAAGAGGAGAGAAGGGTATTATGCGCGTACTCAGCCCAAGCCAACCTCCTACTCCACGTTGCCGAGGTCGGTGTCCAGAACGTAACAGTCTACATGTGAATGGGCTCGAGGCAAGTGCAATACTGTACAGTGCCTGTCTTGGTTTGCTTTCCTTTTTGCGTGTGTCATAAATTGTCTAAATGAAACATTAGGACATATGTACAAATTTGTAAATAGGACAGCCAAAAGGTTATATTCACACCTTAAAACACAGAGGCTTGAGGAGCACAACAGGCCGAATCACACTTTGATGTTAACCAAAGGCTGTGTTTACTTAGATGGTAAAAACAGTCACTCTGGCTGACAGGATTTAACCTAGAAAGATGCCAGGTGCTGATAGAGAGGACACTTTGAATAGACCCTGTCAAACTGACCCCAGTCAATTGTGACAGAAGGCCAAAAGTTACCTTGAAATGTGCTGAGAAACAAAGGAAACAAGGGGGATGTTATTTACGACGAGCTTCAAAAGGGAACTAAAAAGCACGAAGGCCAAACTGTAAGAGCTACATGCAAACAACTCCTCCTCTCTCAAAAGACTAAAGTGAATTAATGCCAGTGGATTAAAAGCTGTTTTAGACTCTGAAATAATAGATAACAATACAGGAACATAGCAGAATTGTTAATAGGATCTGATAAAGGTCGAATCAAAACCAAGATTTAATTTGCTGGCCAAAAGGAAACGAATTTAGAGAACTAACTGTGTTTATAATTGGAAAGTAACTTCAAATTATGCTTGGGTTTAACCTAGGGGATTGTCTGATAAATACCAGACCAAAACTGGATTGAATAAATAAAAGTAGGACAAGAAAAAGACCAAAGAAGGATAATTCGGCTATAGAATCACATAGAAATGCACCGTAAAGATTCTATAATAAAAGAAAATGAATAGAAGAATAAAGTTTTAAATTACCACAACGTTGACAAAATAGATTAAGATAGACCTAAAGAATATCTTCAATCTTTCAGTTAATTGAGAAAGGGACTTCCCACAGGAAACCAAATCTTACCATCTTTGGTCTCAAAACAGGGTTGTAAATAGAAAATGGCGGTCTGCCTTCTCTCAAAATGGCGGCCGTCTAAATTCAATTGGATAAGAAAAGCGACGCCTCCCAGCTCAAGCGTCATTTCGACGAAGAGCTCGGGGGTGTGGCATAGGGTTTATAGGAAAACAGCGCAGAGATCCAGGACACACAGACGGACAAGCAGAGAGAAGGAGGAGAAAATCACCACGGCAACCAGACCAAACCTGAATCCCGGTTCCAGAGAAAGATCCTGATTAGTTATATAGAAACAATTTGAGAACCTGTTGATGCTTCTTGTTTGATTAGCTTGGAACTTTCTAAAGCCGACTTTGTCCTAGGAAGCGGCTTTAGAATCCAAACCTTAGCCTAGTATGCGTTTTGGATGCAATAAAATGTATACTTTGGACTTGAGCAAGTTGTCCGTCTGAAGATCATTCAAAAACCTGCCGCTGCATCTCTTTTACCGGGTGATTCAGACAGCAGTAAGACTTAGAAAACATCGCAGAGTAATCCACTAGAATACTAGAATACATCACGACGATCTACAAGCTTTGTAACCATACTTGTTTTTCTTTTTGTTTTGTTTTTGCTTTCTTATGGTGTGGATGATGGCATAGATGAATTGGAGGACCCCCCCCCCCCCCCCCTTGTCCTAATGTGTGTTTTTGTAATGTAAGTAACTGTACATGAAAAATCTATTTCATAGATTCACATTTTGAATTATGAACTATAAACTGAACTAGTTCATTTAAAAAATTGTGAACTGTGAACTGAACTTGTTCATGTAGAAAGTGAACTTTCCCAACACTGCACATGTTACACCTCGCCAATGAGAGTCCGCGCTGGCAGGTGAAAAGATGTGACAAGCTGCCTCCTCGTGTATCGGAGGGGACATGTGATGCAAGGCTTCTATCCTCCCTACAACCGGCCAGTGGTGGGCATATGCGAGCAACGTTCAAGACAGGGGAGGGGAGAATTGGCACAGTGGAATTGGGATGGGAGAAAAATAGAAAAAGAGGAGAAAAAGTGGATACAATTAAAAAAATAAGTACAAATCACGCAGGTCCAACTATTTTAATTAGTATATTTGTTTCTCTGGCCAAACTAATGTTAACTTATTAATCCTGCGGCCACACTTTATTTAAAAACAGTCAATCAAATCCCCATCAATGAAAAATTAACCCGCCCATACACATGCTGATTGGTCCTTGTGCAAGACTAGAAAGCGGGGATCTTTGAAGTTAAACCACAAGTTTTACAGTTTTGAGTAACTACAGCTACTGCTGAAGTTAACAGGGAACGTTCTGGTTTTGTGAGCAATTCTTTTTATGTGTATTTTTCTATGGCAGTGGTTCCTAAAGGTGGTTCAAGGCACCCCATGCATTTGTTTGGTTCCACCAACAGCACACTTGACTCAACTTAATCAGGTAAAATAGTTGAAAACCATTTAAAATTCTGCACTACGCTCACTGAGAAATGTTCACTGTAAGTTTGTTAACATTTTGTAGAAATGCTAGTGGTGGAAGCGAATGGGGTCAGCTAGCCAGTATCTGGTTTGGTAAACTGGCAAGCTGAACCCATTTGTTTCTATTAGCATTGCTACAAAATGCTAACAATGATATTGATTAATGATATTTTCATTAACCACTAACCAGTGCCGATTTAATATGCCGATATAAAATCGATCTAATGCCGATATATAAAAAATTTAATTATTTCCAAGGCTGTAGGTTGGCCAACTTTACAACTGATTGCTGTGATGTGAATGTCGTCCATGTTAGTTTACGTTGACATGTTTGTTCAAATTCGATGGAGAAGTGCATTAAATCATTTTAATGCAAAAAATAATCAGCATTGTCTATCGCAGAACACATTCCATTGTGGGCCGAGTGTATGCTTGGTTTCATTCCAGCCTTGCCTAAACATCAGCTGATGATTTCACTAATTGGCTCACCTCTTCAACTAACTCACCTGGTGCAATGTGTAGATAAAATTTAAACTTAGCACACGATGGAAGGAGTTTGAGACCCCTGGTCTATCCCTTGCAATAAAAAAAAGTTTTAAAGGGGAACTATCTTATAAATGGCCTTTTCCAGTCGTTAGCATTGTTTTTTAGCAATGTGGGGTTGTACCAACACTGACTAGATATGAAATTCTCATTCAGTCCCACTCCTCCCTTGTCTACGTAGAGACGCTGATTTGCATATCTAAGCTCCTTCTGTGGTTGTAGCCACCGCCCACAATCAACAATTCGCTCAACAACGGAGCAGTGGGAATAATGCAGAGGCGGTTTCCCTGTCACTGACACTTCCTCTAAAGAGAGAGAGGGAGAGGGAGAGAGAGAGAGGGAGAGACAGACTGATAGAGAGAGGGAGAGAGAGGCTCCCTCCCTCTCCTCTCTCTATCTGTCTGTCTCTCCCTCTCTCGTGTGTGAGTCGAGCCGCTCACACACGCGCACATGCACACGCGCGCTCACGGAGTGATCTCTCCTCTCTCTCTCTATCTGTCTCTCCCTCTCTCTATCTCTCCCCTGCATTTATACACAATCGCGAGTCGCGAGTCGAGCCACTCACACACGCGCACCCGCACGCTCACGGAGCGATCTCTCCTCTCTCTCTCTCCCTCTCTCTATATCTCCCTCTCTATCTCTCTCTCTCCCTCTCTATTGCTCGCTCGTTCTCTCTCTTGCTCTCTCTCATATGTATCACGCTGTGTCGGTGACTGTCACTCAAAGCGCATTGCTAGTATGGGCGGAGCCCAACCAAAAACAGCTTGGAATCTTGAATGCAGAAAATGCTGCTCAAAAGTACTTGATTAGAAATAAAAAACAATGATTAAAAAAAAAAAAAAAAATTACAGATGTGTTCCATAGACTTACAGGAATTGTGTAAAAATTACCAAATAGTGAAAGAAATAGTAAGATAGTTCCCCTTTAACTTTAACTTTTTAGTACTTAAGTACATTTAAAAGTAGAAACTTTTTAACTTTTACTCAAGTGTGTTTTTAGCCAGATACTCTGACTTTTACTTGAGTATGATTTTGAGACGGTACCCATACTTTCACTTAAGTATAATTTCTGGGTACTTTTTACACCCCTGCCACTGAGTGAGTATTTTTTGTCACCTAAATAACCCCACCAAATTCATGTCCAAATAATACTATTGAAATCTTCTATTGATCACCAGCACCTCTGATGGCTTTCTGAAAGTATAGACGCCAACGTAAACTATAGCAGCATGGTTTGACCACCCCTTCACTTATTGCAAAATTGTAGTAACGTTATAGCTAATCACGATATAGCCGCTAACATAACAGGATAGCTTTCTGATGAAAATGAAAGGAAGGATATCCAGGGCACCATACCCCTCCCCCTACTGTGATGGACAACGTAGGATACAAATATCCTCCAGCGGGAAATTAAATGATGAAATGATTATATTATGAGCATGTTCAGAACCATAATGCCATCTCTCCACCTCTGCCTAGTGGTCAGGCACTTGTCATTTGGCACTTATGGGGTCATACGCTTACATGCTAAATAACATTACTCAGGCGACGTGGGGATTAGAACCACCAAGACAACATCCCACATTCTGTCTATGCTCTCAGTCTGGAACCATTGGGGAGGAGAAACAGCTGCTTTTCCCAGAAACACAACTTCACAGCCTGGGACCATATGTGACCTGGCACATCATTTGGGGTCTTTTTGAGGCCGTGAGGATTTTTGTTAACCATGATGATTTTTGATGAGCTTGTTTTGAGCCAGACACCTAGAGCTGTTTCTCTTTTCTGCTGTTTCTTTTTTATTTAACATCTCAAAGATCGGACGGCCCGAATCCGGGTGTCACGCACTCACACGCACGTCGCGGCACTTTGCCCTCATCTGTCGGCTCCAGGTTGCATTTTCACGATCAACCAATACATTGTTGGAAAGTTGAATTTGGCGCCTTTCGATCGTCACCCACTCAACCTATTACGTGATTCCATTCTCGAGTTACAAGACGAAACATCCGGCGAGCGCCATTTGACAAGCCGTTCACACCATGAACCGGACCATGTCCGGTTGTGAACATTTCCTGAACTGACCAGTCACTGTTGATGGCAAAAATTATTGACCACCATTATAGCCAAGGAGTGCAATGGTTCCAGGGAGGACAATGTAAACAGTGGCCACAATATATATATACTGTAATATATATGTATTCCATTTACTTAGGTATGTATTTTAGGCGGATTTTCAGAAAATAGGCTCCGGGTGGAAGAGGTTAAAAACCACTTCACCATAGACTTACAGGAATTGTGTAAAAATTACCAAATAGTGAAAGAAATAGTAAGATAGTTCCCCTTTAACTTTAACTTTTTAGTACTTAAGTACATTTAAAAGTAGAAACTTTTTAACTTTTACTCAAGTGTGTTTTTAGCCAGATACTCTGACTTTTACTTGAGTATGATTTTGAGACGGTACCCATACTTTCACTTAAGTATAATTTCTGGGTACTTTTTACACCCCTGCCACTGAGTGAGTATTTTTTGTCACCTAAATAACCCCACCAAATTCATGTCCAAATAATACTATTGAAATCTTCTATTGATCACCAGCACCTCTGATGGCTTTCTGAAAGTATAGACGCCAACGTAAACTATAGCAGCATGGTTTGACCACCCCTTCACTTATTGCAAAATTGTAGTAACGTTATAGCTAATCACGATATAGCCGCTAACATAACAGGATAGCTTTCTGATGAAAATGAAAGGAAGGATATCCAGGGCACCATACCCCTCCCCCTACTGTGATGGACAACGTAGGATACAAATATCCTCCAGCGGGAAATTAAATGATGAAATGATTATATTATGAGCATGTTCAGAACCATAATGCCATCTCTCCACCTCTGCCTAGTGGTCAGGCACTTGTCATTTGGCACTTATGGGGTCATACGCTTACATGCTAAATAACATTACTCAGGCGACGTGGGGATTAGAACCACCAAGACAACATCCCACATTCTGTCTATGCTCTCAGTCTGGAACCATTGGGGAGGAGAAACAGCTGCTTTTCCCAGAAACACAACTTCACAGCCTGGGACCATATGTGACCTGGCACATCATTTGGGGTCTTTTTGAGGCCGTGAGGATTTTTGTTAACCATGATGATTTTTGATGAGCTTGTTTTGAGCCAGACACCTAGAGCTGTTTCTCTTTTCTGCTGTTTCTTTTTTATTTAACATCTCAAAGATCGGACGGCCCGAATCCGGGTGTCACGCACTCACACGCACGTCGCGGCACTTTGCCCTCATCTGTCGGCTCCAGGTTGCATTTTCACGATCAACCAATACATTGTTGGAAAGTTGAATTTGGCGCCTTTCGATCGTCACCCACTCAACCTATTACGTGATTCCATTCTCGAGTTACAAGACGAAACATCCGGCGAGCGCCATTTGACAAGCCGTTCACACCATGAACCGGACCATGTCCGGTTGTGAACATTTCCTGAACTGACCAGTCACTGTTGATGGCAAAAATTATTGACCACCATTATAGCCAAGGAGTGCAATGGTTCCAGGGAGGACAATGTAAACAGTGGCCACAATATATATATACTGTAATATATATGTATTCCATTTACTTAGGTATGTATTTTAGGCGGATTTTCAGAAAATAGGCTCCGGGTGGAAGAGGTTAAAAACCACTTCACCACAATCTGCAGTTGTTTTGGATTCTTTTAAATGTTTAATTGATTGACTTTCTGTTTCTATATTGTTTTATACATTTCTTTTATGTTTTGTATTTCTCAACGTCATTATAAATGGTCCTTCCAGATTAAATAAAGATTGAATGAATTATGAATACCATAGGTAGTATGGGCAAGGTAGATTACGTAGTAGCAGAGTGCATAACAGTAAAAGACAAAGTACGAAGGTTAGTAGCTATTTTTACATTCCCCTTTAAACACCTTAAAGGATGCCCCCGATCTAAAACAGCATTATCATCACTTCTTCTTCTCCTCCTTCCCTACCTCCTCTTTCTCCACCTCCTCCTGTCTCTCTGTCATCTGCTCTAACAGGGCTAAGTGATGGTGATGGCGTTCATGCCCAATAGGACTGCGCTTCCCTGCTCCGGTGCTGCAGCTTCATGCTATGAATGAATGAATTAATTAACGATTATTTTTTCCGAACAACTATAAAAACTAAAATATATATCTGTTCATTTGACATATATATACGCAGCACGTTAACGCCGTTATATATATATTAGAGCTGGGCCGTTAACAGCGTTAACGTGCTGCGTTAACGCTATACTAGTATTGCGCGATAATATAATTAACGCATTAATCTAAAAAAAAATAAAAAAAATGTTTTTTTTTTTTTTTTACATTTTTTTTTTTTACCTTTATTTACACAGGGTAGGTTCGCTGAGCACATATGCTCTTTTTCAGGAACGCCCTGCTTCACATTCACACAGTTCCATTCACACCTGGGAGCTGCCCAGGACAACCACAGTTGACACCATTGGCCACTGAGCAACTCCACTGGAGCAGTTGATTCAAGCCATGTCACATAGTTCAAGTTTGAAATGATTATTTCTGTTTTGCTCCTGAGAGTGTGCTAGATACTGTACTGTACTGGTAATATTATTTATTTGTGTTAACTTCTGAATAAAACAACTTATTAAACATAAGTACATCTTATTGAACATTATTTTGATATTTCATTACCAATTATCATAGCAAAACAGCTTTTTCAAACAGTCTGTAATGCATTTTGGAAACGGGAGATGGGCTCATGGTGTAATGGGCCACCTGGCCTGAGAAACATAAGGAGGAAAGAAAAAGTAAGGACTTACTTCTGGTGATTATTTGGGTAGAACACACATATTTTGAATGCCTTCGGCAGGTTTTTTTTTTTTTTTTTTGCCATTTTAATCTAGATTAATCTAGATTAAATCCAGGATTGCAGATAGATTAATCTAGATTAAAAAAATTAATCTATGCCCACCTCTAATATATATATATATATATACACAAAATATAATAAAAAAAAAGACAACAAAAAGAGAAACAGATAAACAAATCATAGTGTACCCTGTTCGAAAAAGGAGTAGGAAGAAGTATACACTTTTTATTTAATTTTATTCCTACCCCTTTTTAACTATTCATCACAAATTATAATCATATTATATATGTATAAACGCTGTATCTCTATATAATCCAATACATTTATATATAAATACATTTATATAAATATATAATATATATACTAAATACATTTGGTAGATGAGGAGTTGGAGCCGCTTCAGATTCTTTAGGATGGAGATCCGAAGGGGGAGCGTCCGTGTAGCGAAGCCCCTCTCCCCCACCGGCGGCAGCAGAGGATTAGCTGCTACCCCCCGCCTGAGCGATGGGCCCGGGTTTAGCCCCCTCCGCTGTTCTAAATCAATTAAACTATCACTCCCTTATATAACACTGTACAGAACTCTCTCTCCTCTCATCTCCATTCCCCCCCGCTCCCTTCCTCATCCCTCTCTTTCCTCGTCCAATTTCCTCTCTCTTTCATGTCCCTAATTCTCTCCATCTTACTTTCTCGCTGTTACTCTTTCACTTACCCTATATCTCTTTCGCTCTCTTTCTCTCTGTCTCTCTCACATTATTCTCTATATCGCTCAGTCTCTCTCCCCCTATATCTCTCTCCCTCTCTCTCTCCCCCTCTCTCTCCCCCTATCTCTATATATTTATTTCCCCCCTTCTCTCTCTCTCCCCCCTCTCTATCTCTCTCCCCCTCTCTCCCTCTGTTAAAACAAAGGGTTATGTGTAGTGGTGTGCTGCTAGTGCCACCTTTTGACTTAAGTGGGGTTTGTTTTGAGGCCAGAGACAAGAGCCCTTCTCTGTGTCTCAATAGCAGATCATGGGAGGCAGCTTGGTCTTGTATGTATTTATATGTATTAGGGATGCTCGATATTGGCTTTTTTACCGATACCGATATTCCGATATTGTCCAACTCTTAATTTCGATACCGATACCGATATCAACCGATACCGATATATGCAGGGTTTCCCCCAAAAAAAACGGAATAATTTCAGGTAATTAATAATTTCACTGGATGCATTCAAAAGGCTTTCTAAATGTAAGCATTATCTGTGCAAAATATGATAATTAAAAAAGTTAAAATTAACATTACATATCTCTTGTTGTTGAATTAAACCAACATGCATACTTTTGACAATAAATAAAATAAGAATTGGTTCTTACTTGCTTGCCTGGGTAAATAAAGGTTAAATAAATGTAAAAAAAGAAAAAAAAAAAAAAATTGTTTTTTTCGATACCGATATTTTCCGATATCACATTTTACTGCCGATATCGGCCGATAATATCGGTCGGCCGATAATATCGGACATTCCTAATATGTATCTATTTTTCAAGGGTGGAGCTGTATTAAAAAAATACAAATAGTACAATATATATATATAGAAATGCATCTATACTGTATAACCGCCGATGTTACTAACTCAGTCATGCAGTATCTCAATAACTCACTCACCCACGGTTTGCAGCTCTGCCTCTAGTGGCTATTCATGTGAAATTCACTTTGCATCTGTGACACTGTCCTTGTTTTTTTCTCTCCTGGTTGTAATGTACAGATAAACACTTCGCATGAACGTTTCACTCTCTTTCTATTCATCTCCAGGAGGAATGGAGGGGATTTAATGACTCATCTATGAGTCTCTCTCTCTCTCTCTCTCTCTCTCTCTCTCTCTCTCACCACTACGGTGGTGTAGTGGTTAACACTGTCGCCTCACAGCAAGAAGGTCCAGGGTTCGATTCCCGCTTGGGGACCAGGTTTCCATGATGCCAGTTACCCAGGTGGGGTATCTCCCAGGCCTTTCTGTGTGGAGTTTGCATGTTCTCCCCGTGCTCGCAAGGGTTTCCCCCCCCGATAAGATAAACCCAATGGAAAAACATGCACAACAACAAGATCGCTAACGCTGTGGCGTCCTTGACGAAGACGGACAGGAGCACTTGGATTGGTCCCCTGGCGCGGCTCACGTTGACGCCTGTCTGCTCCCGGCTGCCCTTGGGGGGGAAGGGCGACGGGATGGGTTAATCGCAGATACGAATTGCATGCATGTGTGCCAATTGATGACCTCGGAGCAGGTCCTAAATTATTATTATCTCTCTCTCTCTCTCTCTCTCTCTCTCTCTCTCTCTCTCTCTCTCTCTCTCTCTCTTTAGCATAACAGTCTTGTTTTTGTTAGTACCACAAACACACGCACGCACGCACACACACACACACATGGATGTTCACAAACTTTCTCTCACTCACACACACACACACGCACACGCACACACGCACACGCAGCAGTAGTATTGTTTTAAAGATGATGTTTATATTATTCAATCTGTAGTGCCGGAGGAAAAAGGAATAACGTAGGCAACGTAATGCTTGTTTAATCCACAAAACAACTTCAGTCACTTCCAGGACATGAGCACATCGCCAGAACTGTATAACCACACAGGAAGTGCACCCGCAATAAACGTCCCCTCTGGCCACAGTGCCAGATCAGTAGTTCCCTCCCACTACACAACACAGTAAGAGGAGAACACGAACCCATAATGTAGTCACTACACCAGCCCCCCCAGTGTTCACCACAATATTCGAAATCCTCACGGCGAGGAGGGCGTTGTAGATAAAGTCAGGAGGTGCGGGAGGAGGCGTGACATCGCCCGTCACATCCTCCTGCTGAGCAGGATGGGGGGCAGTGACCAGATGCTCGCGAGCTGCGGAGGGTCTGAGGGGCTGGAGGGGGGAATGGCAGGGGAGGTAGGACCGGGGGCCGGCCTCTGCGCGGCGGCAGGGCCAAGTCCAGGGGCAGTTCAAGGTCCAAGTGGGCCGGCTTGAGGCGATCCATGGACACACACTCAGGCCTACCCCCCATGTCGATCACAAAGTTCTTGGCCCTGGCCTTGATGACGCGGAAGGGCCCGTCATAAGGAGGACGTAGCGGAGTCCTGTGGCCATCATGACGGATGAAAATGAACTTCGCTGAGTGCAGCTCCGGGGGCATCCTCGAAGTAGGGACACCTGTTACGTTCTGGTTCGCTGACTGCTGTCTGTGAACCACCCACCATTCTGTCATCTGTCACTTGGCTACTGTCACCTGTCTCCCTTGTCACTTAGTGCTGTCACTTAGTGTATGGGTCCTGATTGGCTGTCACAGGGGTGTGTGTGGAATGTTGGAATGTGGTCGCTACTTAACCCTTCTATCTTTTGTTTGCTCTTCATCAGGTCTTCATTATAACGTTCAGAGATAACGTGGGCGGTTCCGGTTTCTGGACCACCATTAAGCTTCATTTATATATTCCCTCTTTCTTTCCTGAGACTCGGCAATGTATCCTAGTATTACTCTTTGTGTTCTTTACTATTAAATCGAACCTACTTAAGAGTACACCCTCTCCGTCTCCTTGATTGCATACCACAACTGGAACTCACCTACCTCCATCCTGACAGACACCATGCTGTGTAGTCGGGACCGGGATGAAGGTCCTGGCGTTGTCCAGCAGGGAGGCACGCTGAGCGGCGGCAGACCAGGGCTCTGTTTACCTGGGAATGAAGTCACCGGGGACCCGTAGCGGCTGTCCAAACACCAGCTCGGCCGACGACGACTGGAGGTCCTCCTTTGGCGCCGTCCTGATCCCCAGCATCACGCTCGCAGAGCCCATTTGCCTGCGGATGATAGGCGGTCGTGCGGTGGAGCTTGACCCCAGACTCTCTGCCACCGCCGCCCACAGTTCCGAAGTAAACTGTGAGCCACGGTCAGAGGAGAGATCAGCAGGGGTGCTGTAGCGGGAGACCCACACCACGATGAACGCCCGGGCCAGGTCGGGGGCTGTCGTTGAGGAGAGCGGAACTGCCTCCGGCCAGCGAGTCGTTCTGTCCACCATGGTGAAGAGATAGTTGTATCCGTGCGAGGGGGCAGCGGTCCCACGTTGACATGATCGAACCTCCGCTCGGGCACAGAGAAATGTTCAAGGGGGGCCTTGGTGTGCCGATGCACCTTGGCGCGCTGGCAGGCGGTGCACGTGTCGACCCAGGCTCTCACATCCCTCTTGAGCCCATGCCAAACAAACTTCTCCGACACCAGTCGTGAGGACGGCTTCCTGCCAGGGTGAGACAAGTCGTGTATAGCCTCGAAGGCAGGGCGCCTCCAGTTGTCGGGGACTACCGGCCGCGGCTGACCCATGGAGACGTCGCACAGGAGCGGGGCCCCCGCGTCACCGAAAACCACCTCCTCCAGGCGCAGTCAAGTGTCCGACAACTTGAGAGCTTGGACGGCAGGATCGGCGGCCTGGTCCGCAGCCATGCTGACGTAGTCCAAGCCCAGCTGTACCGCACCAACCACCGCCCTGGAGAGACAATCCGCCACCTGGTTGGACTTCCCAGCAACGTGCTGGATGTCTGTGGTGAACTCGGACACGTAGGCGAGCTGGCGCTGCTGGCGGTCGGACCACGGCTCTGCCGACTTGGACATGGCGTGTGTGGTCCACGTAGGCTGTAAACTCGTGGCCCTCCAGCAAAAAACGGAAGTGTCTGACAGCAAGCCACAGCCCGAGGAGCTCCCTGTCGAACGTGCTGTACCTTTGCTCCCTGGGAGACAGCTGGCGGCTGAAGAAGGCAAGTGTTATGGTTTGACACCGACCCCAAACGCAACGACACAAGAGAGTAGGATTCAGAGTTGCCAAAAACAAGGGCTTGTTTATTTACACTAAATAAACAGCATAGACTTGGTAGAGTTCAAACAAAGACTGGAATACAAGCAAGGATGAATGTTGCTGCTCTGCAGCCTCTCCCGGGATGGTAGTCTGGGGAAGCAGACGATGACGTCAGAGCCGCTCTGCAGACTTCTCTCGGCAGAATCTCCGAGGTGGTTGCGGGACCGAGAGGGAGAGAGGGAGCGAGTTAGCTCAGAGTGCAGTTGGAACAGAGCAGGTGACAGGAGAGGTGACTTGTACCCAAAAACAGAGTTATCCAAGTGACTGAATCTTCGGTGTATATACACACTGTGAGTAACGTTCCAAACACAATCCCACGTGATAGAAATCTTCGGTGCAAAAAAACACTGTGAGCGAAGTCCCAAAATACAAATCCAAATGATAATATCTTCGGTGTGTAAACACACAGTGGGCGATGTTAGGCCAAAATATTATCCCAATGAAACAATCCAAAAAAGGCTAAACGCTGGGTGAGTGACTGTCTGATAAAAAGCAGGAAATCTTCAGTGTTATATAAACACACGAAAAACGGAATAGGATCAAAGACAGTCATAAAAACTCACCCAGGCGCTGTGCGTAAAGAGCGTTGGAACAGAACGGAGCGAGCGCGTCGCCACGGGAAAAGGGTGTCCAAGAGGAATGCTTCTTGAATATCCTGGAGGCAAAGCACAGGGAAAAAACAGCAGGCAAGGCAGGAACGGCGAATGCAACTGAAATATCAAAACGATCCAACAAAACTTGAATGGGGAAACGGGGTATAAATAATCAGGGAATGCTTAATTGACAAGCAGTGACAGCTGAGGGATGTGATTGACAAGCGTGTGGTTGGGGGAGAACCAATCAACGACGTCTATGGGAAGAAGCGTGTGAATAGGGGAATGCAATGATTAACAGAAAACTAATGGAAACAGAGCGAGTAGGCTTAAAGGAACAGAGCGAGTAAGTGAGCACTGGACAAAAACCTCACAGGCTGCCAGGCGTCTCCAACCCAATGCTCGTACACCGCTCCGACAGCAAAGTCAGAGGCGTCCATGGTGAGAGCAGTGGGCGCTGAGGGCGAGGGGTGGGCCAACATGGCGGCACGGGCCAGGGCCGCCTTGGTGTCCTGAAAAGCCTTGACACGCTCCGCCGTCCAGTCCACTGGCTGTTTCAGAGTCTTGCCCTTCTGAGCGTCGTACAGAGGCTGCAGGATGTGAGCGATGTGGCAGAGGAAGCGATAGTAAAAGGTCACCATCCCGATGAACCCCTTGAGCTCGCTGACTGTGCGGGGGCGCGGGAATGCAGCGACAGCTTCCACCTTTGAGGGGAGGGGGATTGTAGTGATATGCAGTAGGTACCATATAATGCCGGTGTGCAACCCGGACGATATATAAGAGTGCACCAGTATGTATGAGCGTCTCTATGTCAACCAAGTAAACTTGAGTCCAGTCTGCAACTCGTTGTCTTCATTGTCTCGATAACACTTCATGGTGACAGCGGTAACAGTAGTGGATTGCTACAAGCAGGACGGGAGATTGTCTGAGGATGATTCTGCATCGGCACGTAGGAAACCCGTCACTCCGTCAGCGCTAACTCTGCGCTAATGAAGCAATCGGACAGCTGACAACTGACAGCAGCAGTTCACACACTGGAAGCGCAACCCGAATGAGAAGACGTCATGGCATCACATTTGCCAACAATGAATTGGGCCGACCCGGATCAGGGTGAGGCTATTTCATTGTTTAAACAAAAAATTTCTCTTTACCTGGAAGATGAGGAAATAGTTGGCGATGCTAAACAGGCACGAAAAATATGTCGTGGCATTGGAGATGAAGGACTGAAACGGCTGAATGCTAGTGGACTAGTGGACAAGAAAAAGCCAGCCAAACTATGGGAATTCTATGAAGGTCAGTTAAAATTGAATGTTAACTTTAGAATCCATAGGCTCCAATTAATGCAATATAGACAAAAAACAGACGAAAGCATTGATGATTTTGTGACCAGAGCCAGAACATTAGCTCAAAAATGCCAGTTTATTGATGAAGAGCTCAATGAATGTTTAATGGAGCTGATCATTGCCAGCACACCCCACGATGCTCTGAGGAATGACCTGTACAGCAAACCCAAAGGCCATTCTATACAAGAGGTGCTACAAGAGGGGCGGAAATATGAAGCCCTATCAGCAGGCAATGAACAGTTACACCAACTGGGTATGTCACATGGTGAGAAAATACATGCAGTGGACAGAGGGTGAATATGCCAAAACTGTGGCAGGAGCCATAAACCCTGTCAATGTCCTGCATTCAACGATGAATGCTCTGCCTGTGGTACCAGAGGCCACTGGGCGAAGTGCTGCAGGAAAAGCAGGCGGCAGGGACAACAACGCTTCGGTCAAAGCCAAAGAAGCAAGTCTCCCCCACCACCACAAAGACAGGACAGACAACAGGCCTCCAGGAGTTACCACAGACAGTGGGGTGAGTCCCATATCAATGCTATAGACAGCACAGAGGCTGATGAAGAAGGGGAGTACCAAACAAAATTCTACTCAATCACCATCAGTGAGAAGTGCATGCACAGCATTGAGAGCAAGCCACCCAGAGAAGAGGCATACACAACACTGAACGTGAGACCACCTGACCTACCAGGCCACAGACATACACTCCGTCTAAAAATAGACACAGGGGCATCAGGCAATACTCTTCCACTACGCACCTTCAGACAGATGTATGGCAAGGATGCGTGTGCGCAGGAAAAGCTGAGGAAAAATTACAGGAGGCTATCGGCATACAGTGGTCATCAGATTCCCTGTATGGGTACTATCGACATTCCATGCCAGTACAAAGACTCACAATGGATCAACGCCAGGTTCTATGTTGTGGATGTGCCAGGTCCAGCTGTAGTTGGACTGCCAACCAGTGAGCTGTTAAACCTGGTAACTGTCAATGTTGATACAGTAAACAAGAAGGTTAACAACAGCCAGAGACCACTGAAGAGGATATCAAACATTGCAGAGCTAAAGAAAGCTTACCCAGACCAGTTTGATAAATTAGGCAATTTTAGTGGAACCGCTAAGCTCTTTTTGAAAAAGGATGCTGAACCTTTCATTGACCCACCACGGAAATGCAGTATCCACATCAAAGACAAGCTAAAATCAGAGCTGGATAAAATGGTGGAGCAAGAGGTGATAAGAAAGGTGGAAGAACACACAGACTGGTGCTCCAGTCTGACGTACGGCACGAAAAAAGACGGCTCCCTTAGGCTATGCCTAGATCCTCAAAAACTGAATGCCAGCCTTAGGAGATGCCCACACAAAATTCCAACTGTGGAGGAATTAAACCCAGAATTTGCTAATGCCAAAATATTTAGCAAGCTTGACGCAAAAGCAGGGTATTGGTCTATACACCTGGATAAAGACTCACAACTCCTAACAACATTCCGCACTCCATTTGGCCGGTACTGCTGGAAGCGCTTACCATTCGGTCTGAGTGTCTCTCAAGACCTCTTCCAGGCCAAGATGGACCAGATCCTAGAGGGGCTCCAAGGTGTTGTCAGCATAGCTGATGACATAGCAGTATATGGAGCAAACGAGGAAGAGCATGACAAGAACCTGACCAACCTGATGCAACGAGCTGGCGAGGCAGGTGTTGTTTTCAACAGCGACAAGTGCACCATAAAACAAAGCAGCATTTCCTTCTTCGGCAACCTGTACACAGGCAAAGGCATCATGCCAGACCCAGATAAGATCAGGGACATACAACACATGCCACACCCCAAAACAAAGATGATCTGCACAGATTCATGGGAATGCTAACATACCTGTCCCCCTATATACCAAAGTTTGCAGATAAGGCTCACACCTTGAGGGGGCTGCTAAAAAACGAAGCTCCATGGATATGGGACACTGACCACCAGAAATGCTTCGAGGACCTGAAGTCAACAGTCACCGAGCATGCATGTCTGAAGTACTATGACCCAAACACACCTTTAACCCTTGAAGTGGATGCATCACAGAAGGGATTGGGCATTGCTTTGGTGCAGAACAACAGACCCATCGCCTTTGGCTCAAAGACACTGACTGACTGCCAGTCAAGATACAGCAATATAGAGCGAGAGATGCTAGCCATTGTATATGGGATGCAGCGATACCACAAGTACCTATATGGGAAATCGTTTATCGTGGTAACAGACCACAAACCACTCGTGACCATATGTGCAAAACCACTGCATGCTGCACCACCACGACTCCAGCGCATGCTGATAAAGACACATGGGTACAATTATGAAGTCATGTACCGACCCGGTACTCAAATTATCCTGGCAGACACCCTCAGCCGGTTGCCAAACCCAGAAAACCATGGGGACATAGAGCTAGATGAGCGCATTGATGGAGTTGATATGGAGATCGAGGATCAGAAGCAATATGCCATTGCATTAATAAACTTCGCCCCTGAGAAACAGGACGCTCTCCGTACAGAAACAGTGAGGGATCTCAAACTTAATGCCCTCAAAGAAGTCATTCACCTAGGATGGCCAGAGCACATCAAAGACCTGCCGAAGGACCTGCGTGCTTACTGGTCCTTCAGGGATGAGCTCGCAATGGAATCAGGAGTCATATTCAAAGGTAGACAGGTACTCATCCCAGACTCCATGACTGAGGACATCCTGAAACAGTTACATGTGGGCCACCAAGGGATTGAGAAAACGCGTCGCCTTGCCAGAGAAAGTGTCTATTGGATCAAAATGAATGATGACATTGAAAGGGTGTGCAGATCCTGCAGAGTGTGTGTGGAACATCAAGATGCAAACCCAAAAGAACCTCTCCACCCACACCACATACCATCCAAACTAGTGGTCTGCAAGGGCCTTGAAATAAAGCCCGAGCCCTGCCCGAGCCCGTGAACTTCAGGCCCTGCCCGAAAATAAGCCTGACTGTAAATAATATTTTAAGCCCTAGCCCGCGTGAAAACCCGAAAAAAATTATTATTATTATTATTATTATTATTATTATTATTATTATTATTATTATTATTATTATTATTATTATTATTATTATTATTATTATTATTATTATTATTATTATTATTATTATTATTAAAATATAATTTTTTTTGTATTTGTTTTAAATATTCGAAACACGGTTTTATATGAACGTAATAAATAAACAAAACTAAGAAGCATTTACATAGCCTGTTTCGCAATGCCGTCTCTCCCAGTGCTCGCTTATATAGACTGACTCACACATCAGCCTCATAAAACGTATTGAATGCTATAGAATCTTCTTTGACACACACACACACACACACGACACACAATAGCCTACTCAGTCAAACAAACAAACAAACAGAAAACAGAAATCAGATTTCGAGCAGAGCAACGTAATGAAAATCACAACAAAACAAGTAGCGAGTCGCGACCCAGCAAATAGTAAACGTCACTCGACGTCAGCAACGCGTTGAACACCGTTAACAAAACCGGCTACATACATCCCAAGAACAAATTAAAACGTTCGCCAACTGGCTATATTCCAACACAACCAATCGAGTTGAACTTGTCCCCTGAGTTCTCCCTGCGCGCTGCAGTAATTACATCCAAATGTTTCTCTGGCGCAAAAGAGAAAACGAATTTTAAAACGAAGGTTATCATATAACCCTAGTTATATGAAAAAAAAAAAAAAAAAAAAAACGGCGGTGCCCGGGCCCGGCCGAGCCCGAATAATTTATTTAAAAAAAAGCCCTACCCAGCCCGTCGGGCCTGGGCAAGGTTGCAGTGCACTAATCCAAACCATGGCAGTCTATCGCTTCTGACCTATTTGAGGTCAAATGTCGCCAGTTCCTTCTGACTATGGACAGGTATTCCAAATATCCACTGGTGGATGAAATGCCTAATGTGTCTAGCCATGCAGTCGCACAAAAAATGCAGATGTACCTATCACTGTTTGGCCGAGTAGACGAGATCCTAACAGATAATGGGCCACAGTACACAGGGCAGGCCTTCCAAAGGTTTGTAACAGACTGGGGAGTCAAACACATCACAAGCTCTCCCCATTACCCAAAGAGCAATGGGTTCATTGAAAGGCACGTGAGACACATCAAATCAATTGTGACCAAAACCCTGGAACAGGGAGGCAATCTACAGATGACATTACTACAAGTCAGAGCGACGCCCATCGACAGTAAACTGCCATCACCAGCAGAATTGATATTTGGGAGACCTGTCACCACCCTGCTGCCAAGTCAGGCAGAGCCAGGCAGGGAGGAGCATAGGGTTCACATGGAACAGAGAACAGCGGACCTAAAAGAGCATCACGACCGCAGCTGCCGCAGAGAATTACCCCCACTCTGCCCCGGACAGCATGTGACTGTGCTGAACAAGGATAGAGGGACATGGCATCCAGCTATCATTGTACAAAAATGCAATGAGCCAAGAAGCTATGTTGTACAAACACCAAATGGCAACCAGGTCAGGCGGTGCAGGAGCCACCTGCGTGAGCTATACATCCCACAGATGCAGAGAAGTCCAACACAGACACACTTTGCTGTGCCACAGCTTCAAGAGGACACCCACGAGGGCCCATCGGAAACACCTACAATGCAGAGTGACCCACCGGAAACACCTACGATGTCACCCTGTACTACACAGGTGCCCAATAGCCCAGGACCAAGACGCACAAGATGTGGGAGGGTTGTAAACAGACCAGATTATTTCAAAGACTATGTGACATGAGCACACAATATTGCACGGAAGATGCCCACTAAAGAGGGCCAGAACAATACCAGGAGCACAAGGCTGGGTCATCATGGGGACTCTGGTGCTTTGTTATCATTATGGTCTTGGGGGGTGAATGTAAACCTAAATAAGGGGGAGGATTTGCACTTGGTGATGTGATTTCAGTGATTTTTTTTTTTTGATTTTATTACGGATCCCCATTAGCTGGTGCCATGGCAACCAGCTAATCTTCCTGGGGTCCACACAAAAAAACATACAAAACAATTATTGCAAAACAGAATTATTAAAAGCCAGTACTCAACATACAATACACAATGAAACTAACAATTAAGATGGCTAAAATTACATGCAAGCAAAGAAACAGAAAACAAAAAAAACAAAACAACACAAAATACAAAATACAGTGTTGAATACGATTTAAGATTGTTTTTAAAATTGAGTATTTTTTAGAATTGCTTTTAGAATGCTCATCAATGTTACTAATTATTAAAAGCCAGTACTCAACATACGATACACAATGAAACTAACAATTAAGAGGGCTATTGACATAAGAGTGTTCCGCTAATTATATGGGGCGATGCTGCTAAACAGGGGGGATGTAGTGATATGCAGTAGGTACCATATAATGCCGGTGTGCAACCCGGACGATATATAAGAGTGCACCAGTATGTATGAGCGTCTCTATGTCAACCAAGTAAACTTGAGTCCAGTCTGCAACTCGTTGTCTTCATTGTCTCGATAACACTTCAGGGATCACCCCCTCCGTGAAGACCCGGTGCCCGAGAAAGTCGATGACGTCCCGCCCGAACTCACACTTCGCCGGATTGACGATCAGCCCATGCTGGCTGAGCCGTGTGAATAGGGTTCGGAGGTGGGACAGGTGCTCCTCCTCCGTGGCGCTTGCTAAGAGGATGTCGTCCAAGTAGACGAAGAGGAATGGCAGGTCCCGGAGCACCGAGTGCATGAGGCGTTGGAAGGTCTGCGCCGCATTCTTCAGGCCGAACGGCATTCGCAGAAACTCGAAGAGACCAAAGGGCTTGACGACGGCCGTCTTGCGGATGTCCTCGGGGTGCACCGGCACCTGATGGTACCCCCGTACCAGGTCCACTTTGGAGAAGAAGCGTTTGCCTGCCAGGTTCGCTGCAAAGTCCTGGACATGCGGGACCGGGTAGCGGTCAGGCTTGGACGCGTCGTCGAGGCGGCGATAGTCCCCACCTGGGCGCCACCCACCATCTGACTTAGGGACGATGTGCAGGGGAGACGCCCAGGGGCTGTTTGAGCGCTGAACGATGCCCACCTGCTCTATGTGCTTAAACTCCGCCCTGGCGACGGCCAGCTTCTCCGGGTTGAGGCGTCTGGCCCTGGAATGGAGGGGAGGCCCACTGGTCTCGATGTGGTGCTCCACCCTGTGTTTCACCGTGGGCACGGAGAAAGTGCGCTTGCTAAGGTCGGGGAATTCGGCGAGCAGCCGAAGGTACTGGTCACTTTCGGCGAGTGTATTGGACCACCCGCTGTAGACGGCCTCCCCCTGCGTACAGGCAAAGCGAAAGTCTGTGAATTGACCAGGCGCATGTTCCCCACGTCCACTAACAGGTTGTGGGCGCACAGAAAATCTGCACCAAGGAGGGGAAATGTGACAGCCGCAATGACAAAATCCCATGAAAAGCATTGTCCTCCGAAGCATACGTCCACCGCCCTTGTGCCGTAAGGACCGCGCTCCTCCTTTGCCACATCCGATCTCTCTGCCGGAATGATGCTCCACTGGGCACCCGTGTCACAAAGGAAACTGCGGGAAACTGCGGTGTCTCGGATGAAGAGCAGCCTGTTGGTGACACCAGCGCTCAGGGCCACTACTGAGCGCCGGCCCCGCCATTTCCCGTAGGTCCGAAGGTGCAGGGTGAGCGGCACCGTCTGGCCTTGGCGCCAAACGTGGCATGGAAGAAACAATGGCCCGCTGCGTTACCGTGCTGGCCAGAAGGCCTGGCGTCATCCCTCGCTCTCCTGCGACGGTCCGGTGGCGGGGCGGTCGCGGGAGCGAGCAGGTCGGCGGACCGCTGAGGCATGGCCAAAACGAAACGGTCCGCCTCCCTGGCAAGGGCGCGGGGCCCCACGATGGCGGCAGTGTGCCTAATTTGGGCTGGCAGTGTGCGCATGAACAGCTCCGTGAAGAGGATCGTGGGGTCTTCAGTACCGAGCAGATTTAGCATCCTCTCCATGCGCACAGAAGGCCTCTCATCTCCCAAATCCGACATGGCAAATAGGCGACGCACCCTCTCCGCAGAGGACAGTTCAAATGTCTTTAGAAGCAAGGCCTTGAGGCGCTCATATTTGTTCGTCACCGGGGGAGCAGACAAAAAACCCACAACTCAAGCTGCGGTGGAGCTGCCCAACATTGTCACAGCATGGTTGTACCGGTCGTCGTCGTCATCAACGTTGCTTTTGTTGAAATATGCCTCTACAATAGCAAACCATGCAGTAGGAGTCGAGTCCCAGAACTCTGGTAGTTTGAGAGTGGGAGTGTGCGCACCACGCGTTTCCCTGACAGGGGATGGTGATGGCTGCCGCTGGCCTGAACATCTTCCTCGTCCGGACATTTTGCAAGAATATAATGTTTGTTCGCTGGTTTTTTGTACACAATTGCCGTAACAAATATCCACGTTGGGGTCACCAGTGTAGTGCTGGAGGAAAAAGGAATAACGTAGGCAACATAATGCTTGTTTAATCCACAAAACAACTTCAGTCACTTCCAGGACATGAGCACATGTAGATCGCCAGAACTGTATAACCACACAGGAAGTGCACCCGCAATAAACGTCCCCTCTGGCCGCAGTGCCAGATCAGTAGTTCCCTCCCACTACACAACACAGTAAGAGGAGAACACGAACCCATAATGTAGTCACTACAAATCATTCATATTATGCCCTGTGGTGGTGTTGTATTATTAAGGATGCATGGCCAGTGGGATGTTTTAAAAACAGTCTTGTCCTTGTTATGTTCTGTTTAGTGACTGACAAACACTGCTTTGCTGCAATGACCACTCTCTCTCACACACACACACACACACACACACACACACACACACACACACACACACACACACACACACACACACACACACACACACACACACACACACACACACACACACACACACACACACACACACACACACACTATGAGGAGTTAGCCAAGATGAGGAGCACGTTCAGCTACAGACTCATACCCCTGACACTCCAGTAACCACCTTGGCCAGTCCTTCGTGCCAGTGGCCATCAAGCTCCACAACCGTGGGCATGGACTGCTGCCAGCAGCTGGAGAACGAACTGCTGCAGAACTCGAGAACTATTAGGACTGTCTGACCACTAAGTGTGTCTGACTCTTAACCACCAAAACCTACACAGACTACAATGTAAGACGTATACCGTGACATTGCCATGACCGTGTTAGGGTACCTTGTGTATACTGTTTACTTTTACTCTTACTCATAGTATAATATTCAGATTCTAATTCTTTATTGCCTATGTTTATTGTAACATATAATATAACCTATAGGGCATTACAGATCCTCATTTGCACCTTTGTGTTGCTGTTCCTGAGTGCTTGACTTGGAGCGGAGGTTCCTATAGAACCGCAGAGAGGGGAGGAGGGCAATCAGTCCATGATTGGGATGAGAGGCGTCCTTGACAACGATGTGTGCCTTCCTCAGACACTGTTTGTGATGGATAGTCTCAATAGTAGGTAGTGGTGTACCGGTGATGTGTTGGATCTGCACTACTGATTTGTAATTCAAATTGGTCAACTATTTACATTGCAGACCGATATCCCACTTGTAGCCATTGGTCTTGGAGATGTACTGACTATGCTAGATGGGGATATGAGCTTCATTAACTTAGTATACAAAGTATAATAACATCTCTCCTCAGTCTCCAGTATTACACCCATAGACACGGATGTGTACTGTAGCGCAGAAGTTGTATCTCTCTGGGTACCATTCTTTGGTTGTAGTTTGATTCCATTTTTGGTTATTTGGGTATAGACCTTTTCCTAAGTAAATTTTTTATTCTATTCATCGTATTGTTTATTCTTATTTATTTTGTCTATATGTATGACATTGATGATGGACTGTGTCTTGTTTTGTAAGCTTGTCAATGAGGGTAAATGGTAAATGGCGCATTTATATAAAATGTTTATCGCTTTACAATTTCTTCCTTACCCATTCACTCACACATTCACACACAGATGGCAGAGGAAACCATGCAAGGTTGTAACGTTTGGGGTTTTGCTCTCCTCAGGGAGCAAAGCCCTAGCGTTACCTGCTGGTAATTAACCTGTCTGTCTATCTGCCCTGATTGTATTCATTGGTACCTGGTGTGTCTATTTAGGTTGGCTTTATATGCTCTTCCTGGTTACTATTAAGACTGTCAGTCGAACCTTACCGTGAGTACTACTATGCATGATTGTTAAAGCCTCATCGCTCCTTGCCATGGAGGATAGGTTTGTTCACCATGTAAATGTAGCACCCTGAAAATATGGCTATTATTCAGAAGTGCTGACTTGCCTTTTTATCTCCCCTGATGCACCAAGACCTACTAATTAGTCTCCATTAATATTCCCTCGAACAATGACGCAGGCTCCTCCTTGTTCTACCGGCTGGAATATGGATTATGAACATTAACCCTGGATCATATTCTCCACTCAGTGTTTCCCTTTGGGGCTAGTGGGCGGTACCAGCAGGGGGCGCCGGTGGCAGGCAGAGAGTGTACGAGAGAGACGGAGAAGGAAGCAAGCCAACTGAGACGGAAGTGCGAGGAACCAGCCTCTTCGACATTGGACTTGGATCGGTTCGGTCGTGTCTGGACAGAGCCCCGTAGTGAACCACGGGTGAACGGATTGAACTTGAGTATATTACGGGTTATCCTATAAAAGTAAACGTAGTAGCGTGTTGCATGTTTCCCTACTGAATACCCTAGCGATACAACGAGTTATCCTAGAAGAAATGCGGTATAGCCAAGTGTGGCTTAAGTTAAAGATATTCCCTCTAGTGAGGTGCCCCGCCAGCGTGGCATGAAGAGGACCGGTGTTTAGAGACACCCTGCGTTATTATATATCACGGCTAGCAGGAGGGCTGTTTGGGACCCAGAGTGTAGCTTCAGTGTCAGTGAGGGCAAGTTTATGGATGCGCGTCGACCCAGCACCGGCTGTCTACAACCAGTCTTCACCGGCGTCAACGTCGGCTCTGCACCGGCTGTCTTCAGTCAACACTGGAGTTCGTCCCGACCAGCAGAGGTCGCCATCACCCAGCACACGCTCTCAGCCCACTACTGCCCCTCTGCTCCAGCCCCGCTTGCTAGCGCCCGTGCCGAGAGCGTTCGACGCCATCTTGCTATCCGGACGGTGGTGGCGCGGCGAGGCCGCCATCTTGGTTGAGTACATTAGGGCTTCGGTGCCCAGGATCTTATTGCACAGTACACAGTGTGATGCGGCCTGCGGGCGAAGCTAACGTTGCTAACTACAGTGCATAGGGGTACCCCATCAACACTATATGCCGGCATTAGTATAGGACTTTTGTTTGGTATTGTGGGCCCACATTTTTGATTTTCTTTGAGTGTGATAACGTGTTGTGTCTTTAATAATAATTTCCCATCTAATCAACCCTTTCCCAGTGGGGAGGTTACAGACTAGAGGTCTTATACATGGTACTGACCCAGACGTGGGCGATGAGTCAAATGCATTAAAGTATATTATTCCTGGTACTAACACAGAGGTGTGTGTGGAATATACGTGGACATAAGGTATTGAGTTACAAATTGGGTAATAGTAAGATTTCATTCTATTTGATCCAGTGCCTTTAAATCTATGTAACTGACCAGTATAATTAAATATAAAGAATTAGATGGGAGTTCTGTGTGCGTGTCCATTCATGAGCCGTTTAACAACTCTTTTGGTGTGGGTAACGTTAATACCATTAGCCCCTTCCTATTCCACCTTTCCCTTTTTATTGTAAGGTTTCTGGTGTCACTGAGGGAGGGTACTGCTTGCGGGGGGGAACCAAGTTATTTACTTACAATTCAGTCACTAGGTGTGGGAGGGTCACAGGAGTAATTGGGGGAAGTGGGAGCGTGTTGGGGAGTACTGCTGACCGCCCTGCTGCAAGGGGAGGAAGACCAGAGTACCAGACCAGGTTGGTAAATCCCGGGCCCCATCCACTCACACTGCCAGCCTCCAGTTGAAGCTCCAGACTCAAAGACGGAGGTGCAGTCAGACAGAGCTCTACTGTGTCTCGCTACCCAGTGATTGTGCCCACCCGTTCCCACGAAGCAGGGATAATCCACCCTGCTACATATAGTAATTGCAGCGTCTTTGCCTTTTTTGTCTTTTTTCTCCCCTTTGCTTTCCCCATTTATTATATATAGTTCAGTTTATTGTTTGTGCTTTTTCATGTTTTGGAGACTTGATTTCTCCCCTTTGCTTTCCTTCTTTTTGGAGACAAGTACTCTCCCCTTTTGTTTGCTCGCCGTTGTCGGCGCGTACGCCTTTCATGTTCGACAATAAAACAGTAACCTTTGTTTGAGAATCAACACCTGCCTCTCGTCTATCCGTTCTGCACTGCACCTGGGTCCAACACACCTATCAACTCGTAACACAAGGTGCCAACTTGCACATCAGGAGCAGTTAGGGGTTAAGTGATACGAATGGAACGTTTTGATAGCATGATGCGGTGTGGAACCCAATTGCAGTATAGGCCGAGGAGAGGATAGATAGGAGACGGAAGGCGTTGGTTGCTTCTTTCAAAATAACGTGCACTTTATTGACACACAGAGCCTAATATGAAAAGAACACTTTGAAAAGGAAAAGAAAAGAGAGACTGTGGTCTAAAAAAAACAATATAATCATAACACTAACAGAGTACTCACGACGATGAACAGCAAACAAAAGTAATGACCCAGTAAACAGTGCTGGGCCTACAACACCTAAGTACAAGGACTAATTAGAGACAAGAGGATGATTAATGAATGACACACAGCTGGGGAGATGACTAAACAGAAAACATAACAAGGTAAATATACAAAACATGACAAGACCAAACGCACATAGATACAACACAAGGAAGACAAAAATAAATTAGACAATGGTGCACAGCACCGACAACAGATGAACACACAACAGATTAGTGATGACAGACAGGACATTAATAAGTACAAGACAACAAAGATGAATACACTGAACTAGGCCACCTGGTGGTTGAGAGCCGTAGTTCAGGTATGGGAAATGTCCATGGACAGATGGGGGTTGTGGAGCAGGACCGGGGGGAAAATGTCCATGGACAAATGGGGGTTGTGGAGCAGGACCGGGGGAACCGTTACAGTAAGTGTCTTGCTCAAGGACACTTCAACACGCTGCCCGGGAGGAGCGGGAATCGAACGCGGAATCTCCGGATTACCAGAGCTACTGTTGCCCCAGGTAACCTCAGTGTACATTTAATAAAGGTTTGAAATTAAATGAAAGTAGCTGACAGGAAACACACTGGGGCCCAAGCTGTTGGGCCTTAGCAATGGGATTATTTTGAAAAGGTCTATAGTTGCAATACTGGTCCAACTTGGATGTATTTCTCATAAAAGTGCTAATCATTGGCATTTGCCCGGTAATTGGATTTATTGATCTATTCACTTGTGATCATTCTCAGAGCTTCAACCTGCAGTGGTTAAAAAAGGATGGCTTGGTAAATTAGTGGCAGTGAGTATGCACACACACACACACACACACACATGCATGTGCACATGCACGCACACACCTTTGCAGACACGCATACATGCATGCACACACACACACACACACACACACACACACACACACACACACACACACACACACACACACACACACACACACACACACACACACACACACACACACACACACACACACACACACACACACACACACACACACACACACACACACATACCTTTGCATACACACACACCCCACTGGTAACGCAGTAAGTGGCATTTGTATAATTAATGTGTTCAAATTATGCCCACTACTGCTGATGGATAATGGAGGATGTGGAAAGGATTAAAAAAAAAATAACACTGTTGGAAGTGTAATGATTTTGGGCATCAATATGAATTTCAAGGTATCAAAAGTTATTTAAAAAGAAAAAGAATAAATCTATATGAATAGGAGATATAAATATTAATAGGTGTTCTAGTTGATAAAATGAGAAAATCTAGTTGAGAAAATATATTTAGCACGGTTTTAGAAAAGCAAGTGGCATGACATGCCAAAAATTGTTATTACTATAGTTACGACTGCATGATCGACTCTCATTCTCCCATAATTTAAGTATTATACATGAATTTCGGGAGGAAGCTCCCTCGTTTCCTCATATCTGGGCCTGATGCGGTTCTGCAGCGACTCGCCATTCGCCCAGTTTCATGCGGTATTCCCTTTAGAATCTCCTCTCTTCCTCAGGGTCTGTTCTGTATAAGGAAATATACGGTACGCATGTCAAATGTCTTTCTTTATATACCAATCATTCATTGTCATGTATTATGCAATTGTATCCATCTGCATAGTTTATATCCAGAACAATTCAGGTATATACATTGTACCATTTAGAATTGCAATAAGCATAGGTAACTATATTGTCAGTATAATGATTCTAAATGATCCTAAAGTTTAAAATGACGATAAACGCAGATAAGTATATTGTCAATGCAATAATTAAGTTATCCTGGCTTTGCCATCTACATTTCTTGTCATCCTATTCAGACAGATCCAATTACAAAAGAACCCCCCCACCCCTCATGTTTAAAGGCCACATTCCTGGAGCTCAGCTTAATCGCCCTTTTAGGGGATTGGTGAAGATTTTCCCCCAGGGATTCCCTATTGACTTGGGATATCAGGGTTTTCACTTCCCCCCGGAATGGAGTCTCTTTCCCATAAAATTACATCTACCTCTATTGGGCAAGCGCTCAGCTCCCCCACCGAGGACCACTCCACAGAGTCTATCAGGGGCCAACGTGATCTTTTCCCCCTCCGGAGGCCGCTCTATCGGGAGACTCTTTAGGCTAACAGAGTCTTGTCCCCCTTCCAGAGCCTACTCTAACGGTTAGAGACAAGTGTTCTTGTGAAAGGTCCCTTTTCCTTTCCCTTCCCTCATCCAATCCCCGCTGAGCGCACCTGCCCAGGAGCGCCCGGCTCCATGTGCATCCTCCCCAAGCTGCCTGCATCAGGCTGTTGCATCATTGCAACAGTCAATAAACTATGGATTTCTATGGAATCCTGTAAACCTATTATTTGTGTCTGTTGTCATTTGCGATTGGCAAACTCCATTGCCATGCCCCCTTTTAGCCAATTGGCATGAACACCCAACACCCATCGATCAGCCGAACGCACAATTGGAGGTTGGTGTGGTAACATTGACTGTATTTCATAACCAATATGTGTGAATAATTAGAGAATCAATGTAAAAGCCAGGTGTACCTTTCAAAAGCAGAATGGATTTTCAGGGCCAAAGGTGATATTATTGGTGTTACAAGAGACAGACATTCCAACCCCCCCCCCCCCCTCAAGCAATGGCTAATCTAGAGAACAAACAACACCTTCTCGAGTTGACTGTATGTAAATGTCGGTGCAGAGGGCAGCTGGTCTAAACAGAGAACAGACTTGCTAACAGAAGAATGTACTTACAGAATGTTAGACTCAAACTAACTAAACCATATCAATTTAAAAGGTAACTGACTCATTAGATTTTAATACCATTTAGGAATGTCAAACTGGTTAAGTAATAAAGCTATTTCACTCTGGTTGTAAAGCTTGCTAGAATCTAAAACCAAGGAACTATTAATTCAGTATACTTTATATAGGGAATCTGGTATTAAAATATAGACAAACTCCACATGGGTTAAATGCTGAATACATATGTAACTCATTACATTAAAAGCTACAAATATAGAAAAGGGTTAACTCTGTGCTCATCAAGAAGCCACAGCGACGGGGGCTGCAGGAACCAGCCCATACACCCCGAGGAGGGACAGGAACAGGGGCAGACCCCCCCACACAGGAGATCATCTGACCGGGACCGCCTCCCAGAAGACAAATCCAATTGGACCAAACGTATTATTAGACTGCTAGGATTGGTGGAAAATCAGAGTATTTAAGAGAGAGCGCGGTGTTTGAGAGGGAGGCCAGACAGATATTCCCACCCACCCCAGGGGGTCTTCTGGTCTCCACCGCTGCCACAGACTGTACTGCTATTTGCCGCGACGTGAGTAAACTGTATAGAATAATCACTGTTTGTGATATATAGAGTAAGATGCCTATTTTAGACCAGGTTTAACCATGTGGTGGCAAAAGTAAGGTAGTCTATTCCATTGATAAACATGACTAAATTTATGTGCAGACTTGTCTTGATGTGAGAGCCACCGTGAATGGGCTATGATTATGTAACCTCATCAACCTTGTTGTACAATCATGTCTTATGAAAAATGATGAATAATCCCTGTATGTAACTGATGCATTTTCACCTTTGGGCCTCTCGGCAATAAATACATGAGTTTGAATTAAGAACTCTGTGGTCTTGACTGCACGTTTATTCCTTGCTGGCTATATTGGAAGTCAGATGAGGAGACCATTCTATCACTCTGTCCTTATTCCCTCTAGTTAGCAACCTGTATGCACTGTAAATAACCCAATGTATTGACTTAGAATTGACTTAGTACCGGCTCCACCATTAGCGGGAGCAACAAACACGTCGGATCATGCCGCCATCTTTTTGGTCCCAGCATATAAACAGAGATCACGTGACGCCGTCGTGTCACGTGAGGTAAAAAAATGGGACGACCAATCAGAGGCCACGTTTCAGGACGCACTAGATGACGCCGACTGGGGAATGTTCAGGAGGAGTAAGAGTGACGTCAGCGATTTCACAGACGCTGTGGTGTCATTCATAACAACACTGGCTGATAGTATCGTCCCCACAAAGAAGGCGAGGGTGTTCCCAAACCAGAAACCATGGGTGGACAGTACCATCAGAGCAGCCCTGAACTCTCGCACCACTGCTTATAACCGGGGCAGAGAGTCAGGAAACATGGAAGAGTACAAGACAGTCTACACTCTGCGCAAGGCGGTCAAACTTGCTAAGAGGACGTATGCCGACAAGATGGAGGCACAAATGGCACAGAATGACACAAGAGGCTTATGGCAGGGACTGAGGGCTATAACTGACTACAAAGTCAGCGCCCCCTCAATGGGGAGCGACGACGCCTCACTTGCGGACCAGCTCAACACCTTCTATGCGCGGTTTGGTGCAAACAGTGGCACTGCTAGTGACGTCACTGGTGCGCCGGCTGTTGTGGAGGGGGGGGGGCATCCGCGGGGGGGCGGGGACGCTCTCTCATTGACGGTACACAGTGTGAGAAGAGCATTTATGCAGGTGAACACCAGGAAGGCTGCTGGCCCAGATGGTATAACAGGATGCATACTTAAGTCCTGTGCCAACCAGCTTGCCCCGGTGTTCACCGCCATATTTAATCAATCCCTGGCGGAGTCGGTGGTCCCTGCCTGCTTCAAGATGTCTACCATCATCCCTGTACCGAAGAAACCCTCCCCAACATGTCCAAATGACTACAGACCGGTGGCACTCACCTCTGTGGTCATGAAATGTTTTGAGAGGCTGGTCAAGGACCACATTTGTGCCTCCCTCCCCAGTGATATGGACCCTATGCAATTTGCATACAGGACAAACAGGTCCACTGACGACGCGGTCTCCCAGGTACTGCACAGCACCCTCTCCCACCTTGACAGTCAGAAGGGGGGCTATGTGAGACTGTTGTTCATTGACTACAGCTCAGCGTTCAACACCATAGTCCCCACCAGACTGGTGGACAAGCTGATCGAGCTGGGTCTGAGCTCCGCCCTGAGCGCCTGGGTACTGGACTTTCTGAGTGAAAGGCCCCAGGCGGTCAGGGTGGGGGGTCAGACCTCCAACACCATCACCCTGAGCATCGGGTCCCCCCAGGGCTGTGTTCTAAGCCCCCTGCTGTACTCACTCTACACACACGACTGTGCGGCCAAGTTCAGCTCCAACTCCATAGTGAAGTTCGCAGACGACACGTGGTGGTGGGGCTGATCTCGGACAACGACGAGAAGGCCTATCGGGAGGAGGTTGAGGTACTGGAACGCTGGTGCCAGGACAACAGCCTGCTCCTGAACATTGGTAAAACCAAGGAGCTGATCGTGGATTATAGGAGAGGACAGCAGGAGACACACACACCACTGATGATTAACGGGGCTACCGTGGACAGGGTGAGCAGCTTTAAGTACCTGGGGGTCCTAGCGGACAACACATACCATAATATCAGTCACTCTTCTATTGGTACGAGAACTTGGGGTGTAGCCATAGTCGTTAAACGTAAGTTGAATATTGTACTAAAGGGAGTATGGTCTGATGTAGAAGGTCGGATAACTATAGCTAAGATTGAACATAAGAACAGGAAAATAGCGTTGATAGCGGTATACGCCCCAAATTTGTACGAAGAAGATTTCTTCACTACACTAACCAATGCAATGTTAGACATTCCCGATTACTCATTTATAATAGGAGCGGATTTTAATGCCATCTGGAACCCAAGGATGGACAAATCTTACCTCGCCTTTTCCAGCGAACAAAATAATTCATCGAAGGCATTAAAGGATTGGTCGAAGATTACAGGTATAAATGACTTATGGCGGTTACTTAATCCCACGACCCGAAAGTACTCTTGTCGATCTGCGAGACATAATACACTATCCAGAATAGATTATGTCTTTGCATCACAGAGACTATTTGATAATTATGAAGTGGAAATGATACCCAACGCTGTTATTTACTCCTTAAAGGTACATTTGGTATACTATCCTCCCGAGCCCCAAGATGGCGATTTAACTCGTTGCTGCTTAATAACAAGGAATTCATTACACAACTCAAAGAAGCTCTTATAGTATTCCAACGGGAGAATGAAAACTCGGTGCAAGACCCCAGAATAATATGGATGTCGGTAAAGGGAATGATCAAAGATTTCACGGATAGCTTTTCCTCCAAAATGCGCAAGAATCAATGCACAAAACTGGCTGAGCTGGAAACGCTTTACTCAGCGTTATTTAATTCTCTAAAATACAACAACTCAACTCGACTAGAAAATCAAGTTAACGTACTAAAAATAGAGATCAATGCCATATACAGACAACAATCGGAAATACAAATACGCAGCACAAGACAACAGCAGTACTCCCATGGTTCCAAACCCAGCCACCTATTAGCCATGCGATTAAGAATTAATGCAACATTTGCAGATATAACTACCATTAGAGCACACCAAGTACTTGTAACAGATCCTGTAAAAATAAACGATACATTCAAAGTATTCTACTCCGACTTATATAAATCAGAAACGACCTTCGATCAAAACAAAATGGACACATTTCTTAATCAAATTATTCTCCCTAAACTTTCAGAGGATGACGCTAAACAGTTAGAAACACCGATCACACTAGAGGAACTCAAGAAGGCCATAACCGCAATGAAAAGTGGTAAGGCTCCTGGAAGAGACGGTTTCCCATCAGAAATGTACCTTTCTTGTTGGGACATAATTGGCCCCTTATTACTAAATATGATCTTATACTCAGTCAAGGAGGGGAACTTCCATAAGAATGACAATATTGCACTCATAACAGTCCTCCTTAAAAAAGACAAAGACCCCAACGAGTGCGGTAGTTATAGACCTTTAAGCCTCCTCGGAACAGATATCAAACTGTACTCTAAGGTATTAGCCATCAGTATAAACTACCTGTATACTGTGTTGTTTTACTACCTGTACCCCTCCCCCCCTCCCCCCCATGCTGCTATGATGCCTGAATTTCCCCAAGGGGATCAATAAAGGAATATCTTATCTTATTACAAAAGCATATGACGTCTTTAGTTCACCCGGACCAAACTGGCTTCATAGGAGGCAGCCTGATCACTGAGAACATAAGACGAATACTGCACGTACTTGATGCCGACAAGGAGGACACCATACCTAAGGCGATGCTGTCCCTGGATGCTATGAAAGCCTTTGACAGGCTGGAATGGTCGTATCTATGGGCAGTGCTAGAAAGGATGGGGTTAGGAAAAGGATTCATCGATATGATTAAAGTATTATACAAAGACCCATCGGCCATGATTACAACAGGCACAATCATCTCCAAAATATTTCCGGTATCACGCTCTGCCAGACAGGGTTGTCCTCTTAGTCCCGGACTGTTTATAAAGAAAAACTTTATAAACACAATAGAAAAAAACTTGATGGAAAGAAAGCAGATATCCAATATTTACAACATGTTACAACTAGACGATCCAGGAGACACCACCTATATTAAAGAAAAATGGGAGTTGGAAGCTAATGTGATCATAGAAAATGAAGAATGGGAGGACAGCCATTCAAGCAATCATAAAATCACAAATAGCCCAATGTGGAAGGAGTTTGACTGGAAGGTCAAGGTCAGGTACTTTAGGACTCCTCAAGTTCTCTCCGGATTTGCTGGTGGGTCCTCACCACTATGTTGGAGAGGATGTGGAATGATCGGAGATCATACACATATTTTCTGGGACTGTCCAAGGGTGCAGACATTTTGGATGAATATCAAAAATGAGATTAAAACCATTCTAGATCTTGACTTACCTCTGAATCCATCGTACTATATCTTGGGATGTATACCGAAAGGCACATACTATGGAGATACGTTATATATCTTGAGAGTGATACTGTTAATAGCAAGGAAAATGATAACTATGGCATGGCTACAAAATCAACCACCGACAATCAAACAATGGACCAAGAGACTGAGACAGATGTATACAATGGAAGAAATGACTGCACAATTGCAACTGAAAAAAGATATGTTTATGCAGAGATGGTCACTTGTAACCTTGTACCTGGAGATACATTAGCATGAGCCTGACGCCCTCTCTCTCTTTTTTTTCTTTTCTTTTTTTTTGTTGTTCTTTTTTTTCTGTTAAAGTATATATTTTTTTCCTTTTGCTAAATTTATTTTTCTATTTATTTTTTCGTTTCTTATCCTACAAAAAATCATAAAAAAAAAATATTGTAAAAATCCCTCCCCACTGGGTTGTTTAAGAGGCGTACTCGGATTATACAGCTTATTCTGATTACGCTGAATACCTTAAACAAATTGAATAAGAGGGAAGAGCCTGAGTAACAAATGTCATTGACTATGTGAATCAAGTATATTATACTGTATGATTAATGCAATGTGATGTTCAATATGACACAAAATAAAAGAAAGTTCAAAAAAGTCCACATGGCTTTTTCACAAAAAGTTAGAGCTATGTTTGAAGTCTCACGGTGTTCCATTAGACAGACCAATTGAACACCACAGATACCACACATTTTTCTACGCAAGAGAGACATCGAGAGGTTTTGTTTCAGAATTTTATCATCAATTACTAACGTCCTCGTATGAAACCCTCCAACTAGACTCTGTCTGGAGGAGGGATATACCAGACCTGGAAAATGACTTTGATTGGCAAGGAGCCTGGGCAAATGTCCGACTTACATCAAGGAACCCGGATCATCAACAAATCAATCTTAACTATATTCACAGGACATACTTGACTCCTATAAGACTGTGCCGAATGGGGCTTAAACAAGATTCCAAATGCACCCAATGTACAAATGGGGACGAAGGGACATTTATGCACATGTATTGGGACTGCTCACCAGTTAAGGCATTCTGGAAAGATGTGACCCAACAAATATCAAAACTCGTATCTTGGAATATACCTGTACACCCCTCGGTATTACTATTGAATGATGTTTTTGAGTTTGCAGTGAATCCACAGCTAAAGAGATTGGTTTTATCGGGTATCACAGTAGCCAAAAAGCTGATCGCATCACGCTGGTTTCAACCGGAAAAAATGTGCCGTAAAGTTTGGTTTCTTACATATCTCGATGTAATTTACCATGAAATATCTACAGCAAGAATTCTGGGTCTCAATGAATCCAAAATGTCAATGTGGTTAGAAGTGGTGGAGAGAATAAAAGCTAGCTTATAATGGTAGTGTCTGGTTAGGTGCGAGGGATAGTGGAGGTACTTCTCAAGGTGGGGTCCGGGAGGGGGGGGTTCGAGCTGGAGCATATGTGTGTAGGTTTTTTAGATAACAGGTATTAGGGGTATATCTTATATAAGACAACTAACTAAAATGTGATCTCATTGGATGTGCCCTGACAATTAATGCTTGTATATCTTATCGTGTGTTGTCATGTTTGTTTATATGTTTGTTTAAAAAATAATACAAAAATAAAATACAAAAAAAAAAGTACCTGGGGGTCCACATCTCAGAGGATCTGACATGGTCAACACACATAGACACAGTAGTAAAGAAGGCGAAACAGCGCCTCTACCACCTGAGACAGTTAAGGAAGTTCAGAGTATCGGGGAAGATACTCCAGTCCTTCTACTCAGGAGCTGTAGAGAGCATCTTGACCGGAAACATCACTGCCTGGTATGGAAACAGCACGGCACAAGACAAGAAGGCCCTACAGAGAGTGGTGCGCTCAGCCGAGCGTACCACGGGTATTGCACTACCTCCCCTGCAGGTTCTATACAACAAGAGGTGCAAATCCAGAGCCTGCAGGATAATGAAAGACCCTCACCACCCCAATAACAGCCTGTTCCAGCTGCTGAGGTCAGGCAGACGTCTGCGAACCCCAGCTACTAGGACAGAGCGGCTTAGGCTCAGCTTCTTCCCCCAGGCCATCAGAGCCCTGAACAATGAACATTGAGTGCCACAGAACACTGAACTATCCACACACAAGCACACATGAACACACACATGACACGCACGCTGTGCACGCTCACACACTAGCAGCCACTTAACACTTTAACATGAGCGGGCACACACTCATGCCGCACACTTATGGCCAAAAGGAAAGGCCACTTTAAATTAGAATAACAGGAACAGTGTATTGCACTACCAAAGCTACCTAGCATGTCCTATATGCTCTGTAAATAACTATGTACAGATACCGAGATGTCACACCATGTTACCTGTTACCTGTTTATTGCACAATGTTGTTTTTTTATTGGATTCTATATATGTTGTAACACTGTATTGCACATCGTTGCGGGCAAGACCACCCGCGATTCATTGTATACTTGTATGCCGTGACAATTAAAACTCTTGTCTTGACTTGACTTAGAATATACGACATGGGCTTCCCACTCTCCAGGACATTTATACCAAGTGTTGCAGGGCCAAGGCTAAGAGAATAGTCAAAGACTCTAGCTACCAAAACAACTGCCTCTTTGCACTGCTGCGGTCAGTGAGAGACTCAAAAGGAGCTTCTATCCCCAGGCCCTCAGGGTGCTCAATGACTCTATGTAACATCAACTCATCTACATGCATTGCACACACATCCACATGCACACACTCACTTTAAGCAAACACTCACCGTAATGCTCAGTTTAGACACTTTAAACACGTTTAACACTACACCATAATTTATCCATTTATTACAAAAAGATTTGCACTACATCCATACCTCATTAAAAAATTTGTTTGCATTTTTGTACCTCATTGTCTGCATTTTCACTTCATTGTACTTTAGGTTGTATAATATTGTATATTTGTATAGTGTTTGGACTTTATTCCTCTTTAACTTTTTTACTGTATGAAGCACATTCTCAGGGGCTAATACAGAACCAAGCATTTCATTGTAATGCACATTATACGTGACAAATAAAAAGAAAACTTGAACTTGAAACTTGATCCACCGGGGCTGTTTTTCTACATCTGTTTTTAATTACATTTCAAGTGTCCATTTGTTGGAGAGGGCTGACGACAAGTCCGTCTCCACCAGATTTGTGTCAGACGGAAAGGTTCAGATAGGATGACATCTTTGAAACTGAAACATCACTGTCTGTGTCAAGGTTAGACAAGGTGGTGTTGGTGGTGGGATCCATATGCAGACAGGCAGTGAGGAAGCAGGCAGAACAAGGTGGGTAGTGATAAAAGGATATTTACTTAAACACATAAACTGAAACACTACAAACAAAAACCTCTCAGTGAAAACGGGAAGAGGGAAAAACCAAACTAAGGGATACACGAATAAACTAAACTACAAACAAATACTTAACATGGCATGAAACAGCATGGCAGGCCGGGTGAGAAACGAATCAGAATAGTAACAGGAACATAGCCAGGAACAACGAACAGGATACCAGGAACATATAAAAGGTACAGCAAACAGGTACAGGGTACAATGAACGTGCACGGAAGACAGGGCAGACTAGACATATATACACCGGTTAATTGACACATGAGGGTTGATTAACAATGAGACACACCTGGGAGGGGAAACAGACAGACTAAGGCCATGTCCCCACGTATATGGATCTTTTGCCAAACGCACATTTTATTCCACGATTGGGCCTCTCATCCACACGTAAAGGGTGTTTTCAGAGACATAAACGGAGACTTTCTTAAACGCATTTTAAAGTGAAGATTTTCCCAAATATCCGTTCAGTGGATCCGTGCAGCCACTGTAAACGCATAGTCTAGATAAACGATGACGCCACAGCTCACTACACATGCTCAGACTGTTGTTCCATCCATGGCAATACAATAGGCGCCCGTAGCCTTGAAGCGCACAGAGGCAATAAGATGGACAGCGCCTGGTGCTGAAATGACAGACAGAAATAGCATGTAGTTTCTTCCCCCTCGAATGTATATATTTTCTCTTATTGATCTCTGCCTCTTAAGCAGTACTGTATATTTGTATATCTTGTATATCATTCATGAATGTCTAGATGTTACAGCTACTGTATACTCCGGTGCCGACAGATTCGGCCATCAGACGCTGCTTGCTGTAATAGGAGGGATGTATCTGTTATTTAGTTATACTGGACATTTTCGTTTACATAAGTAGATTTCTCGTTTCTGTTTATTTATTAAGTTAATATAAACCGTGTTTCAAACGTTTTTGAGGTTGTTAAACACACGCTTTTGATTTATTTAAGTGGCGAGTGGCGTTTTTTTCGTCCGCTTATTTCTCGAGAGATATCATACAATGTCATGTTGAGACCTTGAGATCACAATATCGCGATTCTGAAACAAAATAAGGCAAGGCATTATCACAAACTGTAGCAAAGATATTTAATGTTTTGCTAAACATGTCTAGTTTTGCACCCTGCTTCAGTTAAAAGCCAAATTGCATTCTAAATTCAGTTAATAGACTCACAACAGAAGAGGTCTGCACCTGATGCGCTCTGATGTTGCGGATAGTTGAGGATGTTGGCATCATGCGTGAGTGGTCCCAGAATGACCTAATAATAACTTAACATTATTAGTTGAATAGTTACTGTACAGGAATTACAGGAATCATTTGAATATGTGAGTTACGTGAATATAGCTTGCCCCGTGGACACAGACATTCATACGCATTAACAGCTCGACATATTTGGTGTAGCACGACTCCCAGTCGACGTTCTCCTGTGTCTTGGTCGTCTTGTACTGTAGAGTTACACTCAGCAGCAACTCCACCTCGGCATCTGTCCATACAAAGGAATCACGTTTTGCTGTTTGTTTCGCCATAACTTATTTTTTTGAGAGGTTTTTCTGTCACTACAGGATTTCAATTTGTAGTTGCCGGCGCCAATGAGCTCACTACGCATGCTCAGACTGTGGCGGGCGGCGGGCCGTAATAATATCTTGCCCGTCAGATTGTTTGGCGAATATTACTTTACTATTTCTCTAATATATATCAGACCGACTATGTCCTAACAGAGAAACTACCACCACCTAAAACATCCTTATTACACCTTGTTTTATCCATATAGGCAGTAGCGCTTTGAAGTAATAATAACTTCGGTGGACAGCGCCTGCATGCTGAAATGTCATTCAAAGTTAAACTATTCTTACTTATATATGCGACGACAGCACGTGAACAGTACAATGCAATTAATGAATGTCTTGTTGTAATTAGTATATATATAGTTTGTGATAAGGACTCACCATATTTAGTTTCAGAATCCGTTGAATACATTGACATTGTATCTCTCCGTCGCCCAGTGCGCAGAAGTAAAGCATTAAATCGTGACATATCTAGATTGGTTGTTTGTTTCCTCTGGACTGCATCTAATCCACCGCTATATCTATCTATTTATTATCTACTGTATGTATTGTAATATTCATGCTTTGAATATCTCATTTTACGACAGGCGCGCCAGGCGCACCTTCCTATTATGAATACCTGCACAAGGGGTCCTGACAGTCAGTTGGCTGCCAGCCGTGGATGGAGTCACACTCATGCTTACTTAATGCTTACCTTTGAATAAACATCTTAATGCAATATCCTCGTCCTGAAGATTATTCTCTTTAAATCGAATACGACATGGTGTCAGAAGCAGGATGAACATGGATATCAACGGAGTCCCGTCGCCACGGATGAATTGGGATTCTCTGGACTTACCGGGAGAATGGAAGAAGTTCAGGCAGCACGCGGAGCTAATGTTTTCGGGCCCACTCAAGAAGAAAGGAGAGGACGAGAAATGTAGCTACCTGCTACTGTGGAGCGGAGAAAAAGGGAGAGACATTCACAACACATGGACTCTCAGTGCAGATGAAGCAAAGGTATTGAAGAGCTACTATGACAATTTCTAAGCATACGTACTTCCAAGGAGGAATACGATTTTCGCTAGGTACAAATTCCATGAAAAAACCCAGCAACCTAGCGAGTCATTTGAACAATTTGTCACTGCATTGAAACTACTCGTGAAGGACTGTGCATATGTGAACAATGATGAGATGGTTAGAGACTGCATAGTGTTTGGCATACACAAGTAAGAGAGAAACTATTAAACGTTGGATCAGACTTGTCGTTAGACAAAGCGGTAGATATAGCTAGAGCCCACGAGCTAGCACAATCACAGATAAAGAGCTTTACTGGCGCCACGAGCAGCGCGCAGGAACAGCTTGTGCATGAGGTGCACAGACATGAACAGAAGTATAGCGCACAGAGGTACCGCCCCAGAACAGAGTGGACAGAGAGAGCGAACAGAGCGAGCGACACAGACACACGTAAGAACTGTGGATACTGTGGGAGTAGAGCTCACAAGGAAGGAGATAACTGTGTAGCTAGGGGGAAACAATGCACGAAGTGTGGAAAATGGAACCACTTTGCTAAAGTCTGCAGGGCCGGTAGTTTCCAGAAAAAGTCAGTACACGAGATTAGCATGCGCTCTGAGTCAGGAGAAGAGTCAGACGAACTTTATGTAGACACCGTGACAGACAGACGGTTTGATGCAACAGAACAAGCGTTCGCAGACATACAAGTAGGAAAACAGGGCACAGAGCTTAAATTTAAACTAGACACAGGTGCACAAGTAAATGTAATTCCTTTGAGAGAGTATCACAGTTTACAAGATAAACGCAAAGTACAGCCTACTTCACGCAGACTGACAGGATATGGTGGAGAGAAACTAGTGGTAAAGGGCACATGCACGTTAAAGTGTAAATACAAAGAGCGTGACATGTTGTTAGACTTTTACATAGTAGACACTCAGGCACCCCCAGTTCTAGGTTTACAGACATGCCTGAATATGGACCTCATTAAACTAGTGTTGTCAGTAAATGCCTACACAGATAAACAGACCATCATGGAAGAATACCACAACGTGTTTAAAGGGATCGGACTATTCCCAGGAGAGTGTCACATCCATATAGACCCAGACGCCACGCCAGTAGTCTGCCCACTGAGAAGGACACCGATCGCCCTGCGTGGCCGACTAAAAAAGGAGCTACAGAGTATGGAAGACACACAGATCATCGCTAAAGTCATCGAACCAACGGAGTGGGTCAGTGCACTGGTCATTGTTGAGAAACCACGCACAGGCAAGCTCAGACTATGTTTGGACCCTAAGGAGCTAAACAAGGCTATCAAGCGCCCGCACTACCCTCTGCCGACACTAGAGGACATCACACCCAGACTAACAGGCGCACGATATTTCAGCGTACTGGATGCAAGGTCGGGATACTGGTCCATCAAGCTCTCCACAGAATCATCGAAGCTGACGACGTTCAACACACCGTTTGGACGATACAGATTCCTACGATTACCATTTGGGCTCGCTTCTGCCCAGGACGAGTTCCAAAGGAAAATCGACGAGACATACGAGGGACTGAACGGAGTAGCAGCTATAGTAGATGACATCCTTGTATATGGCGCGACCAGAGAGGAACACGATAAGAATCTACATGCAATGTTGGTGAGATCACGGGAGAGAGGCGTTCGGCTCAACGCAGACAAGTGCACCATCGGAGCCACCGAAGTGAGCTACTTAGGGCACGTCCTTTCAGCTGACGGCATGAAGCCTGACCCAGGCAAGATAGCTGCCATCAAGGAGATGGAGGCGCCAAAGAGCCGTGCAGAACTGGAGACCGTGCTAGGTATGGTCAACTATCTGGCGAAATTCGCCCCGAGCCTCTCCGAGATCAACGCACCCATGAGACAGCTGCTTAAACAATCGAATGAGTTCCTGTGGGACACGCAGCACAACGCTGCATTCCAAAAGATGAAAGACATACTTACCAGTGAACCGGGGCCAGTCCTCATTTACTTTGACCCAGATAAGGAGCTCAGCTTGCAAGTGGACGCATCAAAGTATGGTCTGGGTGCTGTGCTGATGCAGGAAGGAAGGCCCATTAGCTACGCGTCCAGATCACTCACGGATAGCAAGGTCAACTACGCACAAATCGAAAAGGAGATGTACGCAGTCCTTTATGGATTCAAACGTTTCCACCAATATGCCTACGGTCGCCATGTTATGGTGCAATCTGACCACAAGCCCCTGGAGTCGATCATGAAGAAGCAGATCGCCGCAGCCCCACCGCGGTTACAGAGGATGATACTACAACTACACAAGTACAACTTCACGATCGTGCACCGCCCTGGGAAAGACATCCCAGTTGCCGACACGCTGTCCAGGAAATCACTCACCTCTCACGACGACGGTCTCAGTGAAGGGATGGACCTTCAGGTACACATGGTATACAACAGCTTACCTGTGCACGACGACAGGCTACAGGAGATCAGAGAAACAACAGACAATGACACACAGCTAAAGCTGCTCAGCCAGGCTATCCTGGAGGGATGGCCTGAGGAAAGAAAACAATGCCCCCAGAACATCACTGAATACTGGAATCACTGAGATGAACTATCCAAAACGAATGGAATCATTTTTAAAGGGGAGAAAATAGTCATCCCTACCAGCCTCAGAGGAGAGATGCTGATCAAGATCCATGCAGGCCACATGGGAATGGAAAAATGCAAACTGAGAGCACGAGACATCATGTTCTGGCCTGGAATGGGTAGACATATAGAGCAAGTCGTGGAGAAGTGCTCAATATGCCAAGAGCGCCGCCCATCAAACACCAAGGAGCCTATGATGCCTCATCGTATCCCAGACCGCCCCTGGCAGGTTGTAGGGACAGATCTCTTTAACTGGAACAACCAGGACTATGTTGTGACCGTCGACTATTACAGCAGATTCTTCGAACTAGACAGACTTCACAGCACCACATCGGCAGCTGTTGTCCACAAGCTAAAGGCAGCCTGTGCCAGGCATGGCGTCCCAGAGACCATAGTCTCAGACAACGGACCACAATACAAGTCTAAAGAGTTCGAGGCATTCGCCAAGTCGTGGGAGTTTACACACGTCACGTCAAGCCCACATTATCCGCAAAGCAACGGACTAGCGGAGAGAACTGTGAAGACGGCAAAATCACTCATGGACAAGGCTAAGGCAGACGGAAGAGACCCGTACCTAAGCCTCCTGGAGTATCGTAACACCCCAGTCGACAACTTCAAATCGCCGGCACAGCTGTTGATGAGCCGCAGGCTACGCTCAACCCTCCCGAGCACCAACCAACAGCTGCGGCCAGGGGTAGTAAGCCCCAAAGATAGACATGACAAGCGAGTGCAGAGACAACAGCACCAGAAGAAATACTATGACAGGTCAGCTAGACCACTGCCCCCACTACATTGTGGTGAATCTGTCAGGCTCCAAGAACATGGACGCTGGAGGCCAGCAGTAGTCATACAACCAGCCGACACTGCGCGGTCATACCACGTTCGCACCCAAGATGGACGCGAATACCGCCGCAACCGCAGGCACCTGAGGGACACAAAAGAGGAACACTTCCAGGACAGCGACGGTATGCCAAGTCCAGAGAGCGTCGATCAACCGCCGGAGACCAATGACCCTGAACTGTCAGAGGACTCAGAAGAGAACTCAGCTTCATACTACACCAGATCAGGCCGAGCAGTGATGCCTCGGGACGTTTTAGACCTATAAATGTACAGGGTGCAGGCGGATCGCTGCCCTATTATAACACTGTTTACCCCATTAAAAAAAAAAAAAAAAAAAGGGGTGGTGAAATGTAACAAAATATTAATGTATGCTGAAATAATGACTTACTATATGTGTTGAATCTATGACTTACTTACCTTGCTTACTTGTCGATATATTCCCATTTTGTTAGCAAGCTAATTCTACAAATAAGAGCTGTATATGGTAAGAGTGGTGAGACACACGACCAAATAAGCCTTGAATACATACCTTATTCACAGCTGAAGTATTCAAATATTAAAGCAGACTTTCCAGAATAAGAGGGCACACAATACGAACTGTAATACCTTTGATACAAGAATCTTTATGTTTAACATATTAATCTTACCTGTTTACATTGCCTGGTCCTGACACATGTAACGCACATGGTTATTGTTTACAAAGAAACTCTTACAGAGTAATGCACAACTGTCTTTATTTCAATTTTGTTCATAGCTTATAAAGCTTTCTTTAAAAGAAGGAGGATGTAATATTCATGCTTTGAATATCTCATTTTACGACAGGCGCGCCAGGCGCACCTTCCTATTATGAATACCTGCACAAGGGGTCCTGACAGTCAGTTGGCTGCCAGCCGTGGATGGAGTTACACTCATGCTTACTTAATGCTTACCTTTGAATAAACATCTTAATGCAATCTCCTCGTCCTGAAGATTATTCTCTTTAAATCGAATACGACAATATAGCCAATGGAAATGCTAGGAATGGTGAAGTGGGCTGGGTGAACCAATGGACAATTCCTATCATTTCTCTGTCGTCCTGACCGCTGGTACCACCATGGTATTTGGGATATCGCTTATCGCCACCTGCTGGCCTGCATGCTTGTTGGAGCAATTCATATGCGTTTATGTGTTTGTGTCTGGATGGAGTTTTTTTTTTAACACTGTGGTGTGGACAGGGATTTTATTTTAAACGGAGCCTGAGAATATCCGTTTGGCAAAAGATCCATATACGTGAGGACATGGCCTAAAAGACCAAATACAAGACAAGACTAAACACACTGGGGACATAATACTAAAGACAAGAACTAAATGTGTGAGGAGTCCAAGTATGCATTTCCGACATAATTTAACGAAATTAGCACTTTAAAACACAAAACATTGTACCATACAGTAGATTAATTTCAACATGCTTACGTTAACTCATTCACGGCCAGCAGCTATCGCCATCTGCACCGTTGCATTGCAATGCAAATTGAACATTAAATATGACGGGGACACACATACATACTATTGTATGTAGAGTGCTATGCTAGTGCTAATGGCGTGCAGCTGTAGAGTAAGTGGGCTGTCTGCTTTGCATAGTACTCCATCCGCCGCTGTCTAGCACTACTGGCCTTTCATGTGTGTGTGTGTGTGTGTGTGTGTGTGTGTGTGTGTGTGTGTGTGTGTGTGTGTGTGTGTGTGTGTGTGTGTGTGTGTGTGTGTGTGTGTGTGTGTGTGTGTGCATGCGTGTGTGATCTTGTGTTTGAGTGTGTTTGATCTTGATTAAAACATCACCTTTAACATCAGCATCAAAGAGTGAGTGGGCTATATGGTTTCTATCCATCCATCCATCTCCTCTCTTTCTCTCACCGGGCTGTCTGGTTTGCATACCACTCCATCCACCTCACTCTAGCACAACTGGCCTTTCATGCTGTGTGTGCGTGTCTGTGTGTGTGTGTGTGTGTGTGTGTGTGTGTGTGTGTGATCTTGAGTGGGTGTGTGTGATCTTGAGTGGGTGTGTGTATGTGTGTGTGCGTTATCTTGAGTGTGTGTGATCTTGTGTTTGGGTGTGTTTGATCTTGATTAAAACATCACCTTTAACATTTGATCAGCATCAAAGAGTGAGTGGGGATATGGTTTCTATCCATCCATCTCTCTCTCTCTCTCTCTCTCTCTCTCTCTCTCTCTCTCTCTCTCTCTCTCTCTCTCTCTCTCTCTCTCTCTCTCTCTCTCTCTCTCTCTCTCTCTCCATCTAAATACTCTTAGATAAAATGTGTATGCTTAAAATGCTCTCTGACCCCACCTGCCATTTATAAAGTAATGGAAAAATGGTGATATGTGTATGTGTGTAGGTGGGTGTGGGGGGTATAGGAGAAGACATTTTCGAACGATTTCCTGACATCCATGACCCATCCTGGTGTAATCATTCTACAGGGATAGCGGACGCATGGCATCACAGCAGGGAGTTGTCATAACACGATCATAATAGTTTTTTCATTGATAAGGTAAGCACAATTAAAAATCAGATAATGATGGTGAATGGCAAAAGTTCAGAGTCGATCATATAAAATAAGATTATGCAGGACCAGTGATGGGAATAACGGCGTTATAAATATTGGCGTTACTAACGCCGTTACTTTTTTCAGTAACGAGTAATCTAACGGATTACTCTTCCAATCTTAATAACGCTGTTACCGTTACTGCCAAAAAATGCGGCGAGTTACTATGATTGAAGTTTTTTTCATCAGACCAACTAGATCTCTGCGCCGAGAGGCAATACTTTTTTTTAACTGTTCTTCCTTGGTTAGTGGGCAGTGCGCGAGACAAGCGCATACATGCTGACGATTGGCTGAGGTTGAGTACAATTTCATGGTAAGCCAATCAGAGGTAGAGTTTGGCGGGTGTTCGAAAGCATGCATAGTCGGACACACAACGAAAACACAAGCGAGTCAGTCAACGAGAGACCGCGGTCCGCAGGTCCATGTACGTTTTGATAGTTTGTTTGGCAAGCCCAAATAATCCAAAACGAATCCAACGAACAACACAAGCGAGTCAGTCAACGAGAGACGGGTCCATGAGCGTTTTTTGTTCACTCTTGTGTTTGTTGTGTTGCAGCGCAGGGCACTACAGTAGTGGAGGCTCTACTGCTGACAGCCTTATCAACATAGTGCTGCACTTCCTGGTTTAATAGCACAGTCTTCAGTTGCTCAGAGAGAGAGAGAGAACTAGAGAGATACAGAAAGAGAGTGAGAGACACACAACACATCTGTTTTTTTGTTTTATTTGCACTACAAAGAGTGTATATCTGTAGGCCTATCTCTTAATTGTCATGATTAGATTAGTTTAGATCTGTATATCTGTATATTGTGTATGTCATAAATGTCATTAGGAACTGAAAATGGGGGGACCCTGATGTAAACAAGACGGAAGTCTTTCTCTGGTCTGCATCCCCTTAACACTTTGAGTGCCACGCCCGAGAATATTCGGGTTTACGCCCCGACCGTTGAGTGCCATGCCCGAGAATATTCGTTTTTTTATATTTTCTTTTTTGGAACTAGAGATCCATGCCCGTCTCGCTACCACGTTTTTGAATGTCTAGCCATGCAATTTCGCTCGAATCCGCTAGGTGGCAGTCTATCCCTATGTTTGTAACATATGTATAATGTTAGCAGCTACCTGCATTATTCTAAGGATGATAGATCTCTGCTATGATTGGTCGATAGTAACTATCACGACCTGCCCACCTGGTATTTAACCTGAGCACACGCAGCGTGAGCTCAGAGCGTCTTCGGATTTTGTGAATACAGTTGATTATTGAGAGAGAGAGAGAGAGAGAGAGAGAGAGAGAGAGAGAGAGATAGCGAGAGATAGATAGATAGAGAGAGATTAGCGTTTTGATTTGATTTTGAGCATTGAGCATTGATAGTAGTATTGATAGTATTTCATTAGTAGTAGTAGTAGTGATAATATATTTTCTTCATTTGTAATAATTATTTTCTTTTGTAGTCCCAGGTAATATTATAGTTGCACAGTACTGTAGCGAGTACAGCACTTTTAGACAAGTGCTTAGTCGTGTTTTAGTAACGCATAGTTAGTAGCTTTTTATAGTCGTTTTTATAGTCATAGTTTTGAGAGTAGTGTGAAGGGTAATTTCACATCCTCCCTCCCTCCTCCTCCCCCTCCTCCTCCTCCTCCCCCTCCTCCTCCTCCCCCTCCTCCTCCTCCTCCCCCTCCTCCTCCTCCTCCCCCTCCTCCTCCTCCTCCTCCTCCTCCTCCTCCTCCTCCACCACCCCATCCTCCTCCTCCTCTCCTTCCCTCCTCCTCCTCCTCCTCCTCCTCCCCCTCCTCTTTTGGTGAAGTCAGGATTTCTGTTTAAAACAGAGCACTATTCATCTGCCCTGATAAGTTTGTCAAGGTCAGCGCCGGCTAGAAACCTTTTGGAGCCTCCCAGAGTTCTAAGGAATGCATCAAAGAAGGCGTCTCTATTCCACTGTGTTAAAACACATGACACTTTGCTTTTTGTCACTTTCACTCTGACAGACCTGTGAATATACACTCTGACAGACTGAAAGTCCGTCCGTATGGGCGTACTGTATATATTTTCTTTTCCAATAAACCTGTATTGTATTGTTAACGTGAGTAGTATTCATTTAACGTGAGTCTCTTTCTGCTCCTGTTTTATTATTTCAGAATGCCTAATTCGCAGTGTGACACTGTTTTAGGCTGCTGGATGTCCGTGGAGAACCTGGTGGTTTGCACTCTGATTTAAGGCCAATCTCTTGTCTCTGTATTTCATTTAACCATCCCTGGAGACGTCAAAAATCCACCACATTCTTGGTGTCTGAAGCGGGGATGCCAACCGATCCTGCCGGTGCAGACGGGCTCTTCATCGCTCTACAACACAGCCACGTCTGGGACAGTGAGGAATTGTCTGTCTGCATCGGCTGGTCGGGACGGCATTCCACGGGCATTACATGCAGCGTTGCGGCGAGTTAGGTAAGCAGGAGTGGGGGGGGGCCGTCTGAATGTAATACTATCTGTGTTTATCTCTATATGTATGTGACACTGTGAGAAGTCAACCCTGGTTACTTTGGTCACTATCTGTGTTTATCTCTATATGTATGTGACACTGCGAGAAGTCAACCCTGGTTACTTTGGTCACTATCTGTGTTTATCTCTATATGTATGTGACACTGCCAGAAGTCAACCCTGGTTACTTTGGTCACTATCTGTGTTTATCTCTATATGTATGTGACACTGCGAGAAGTCAACCCTGGTTAGGCTTTGGTCACTATCTGTGTTATTGATTATGTATGTGACACTGCGAGAAGTCAACCCTGGTTAGGCTTTGGTCACTATATGTATGTGACACTGCGAGAAGTCAACCCTGGTTAGGCTTTGGTCACTATATGTATGTGACAATGCGAGAAGTCAACCCTGGTTAGGCTTTGGTCACTATATGTATGTGACAATGCGAGAAGTCAACCCTGGTTAGGCTTTGGTCACTATCTGTGTTATGTGACACTGCGAGAAGTCAACCCTGGTTAGGCTTTGGTCACTATTGATTATGTATGTGACACTGCGAGAAGTCAACCCTGGTTAGGCTTTGGTCACTATATGTATGTGACACTGCGAGAAGTCAACCCTGGTTAGGCTTTGGTCACTATATGTATGTGACACTGCGAGAAGTCAACCCTGGTTAGGCTTTGGTCACTATATGTATGTGACAATGCGAGAAGTCAACCCTGGTTAGGCTTTGGTCACTATATGTATGTGACAATGCGAGAAGTCAAACCTGGTTAGGCTTTGGTCACTATCTGTGTTATGTGACACTGCGAGAAGTCAACCCTGGTTAGGCTTTGGTCACTATTGATTATGTATGTGACACTGCGAGAAGTCAACCCTGGTTAGGCTTTGGTCACTATATGTATGTGACACTGCGAGAAGTCAACCCTGGTTAGGCTTTGGTCACTATATGTATGTGACAATGCGATTATGTATGTGACACTGCGAGAAGTCAACCCTGGTTACTTTGGTCACTATCTGTGTTATTGATTATGTATGTGACAATGCGATAAGTTCAAGGCTTTGGTCACTATCTGTGTTTATCTCTATCATGCTTTTCCAATGTTATACCTGCTCTGCCACTGCACAGCAGTTAGGCATTTTTTTATTTATTTTTTGGCCTCTATTCCAAGCACTTTTGAATATAAGTGCTATTCAAATGTTCTAAATTCCATAGACACTGTCTTATACAGCTTATTGAGGCACTTGTCTTTCCGCCATCACAGCGTTTGTAATACCAGCGTCCTAAAGTTGGATTTGTCATTCCTTTTGATATTTGATTGCATGTTACAACTTGTAACCCCTGGTGGTCACTATTTCCACATGTTTCAACTTGGGCGACAGCTAACTGTAAACAGTTTTTTTCCCCTTTGTTTCCAGCCAGTACAACTATGAGGGATATCCAGACATGTAACACACTGACCATGTTTGAAATTGTTGTTGTTTTTTTTGTGTTTGATTTCTTTTCCTTTGGCCGGCGCAATCTCATTAACGCGACGCATGACATCCAAGATGCAGTATTAATCAATGCTGTCGAACTCAGATCTATGGAATGTGAGGGGGAGGATGGTGCGTTTCTCTCAGCGCAGAGAAAAGAAGATAACGAATATGCACCAGGGCCGTACTTCCCACTGCAGGGCCACGCTGTCCCTGGGCAACCACACCACCTAGGGCCCCATCTCCACCGGCACACCAGCCACCATACCCATATGAACCCGCGGAGGACGACGACAACCTAATCAGGTTCAGTCCCAAGTCCAACAGGAACCGCCTGCTCAACATCTCGCATGATATGGCAACACCACAGCAGGGCCGGTGCTACGGAAGCGGGGCCCAGGGATCAGTGGAGGCCCTGGGAGGGCAACTGGGACAGGAACTCCAGCTAAGCTCCCTGTGCAATAGCCCCGCCCTGCCACGAAGATAAGAACGCATCGCTGCTGGGATCCACAGGAACCCCTACCACGCACCCCAGTCGGCAATACAAGCCCTTTTGCACCTGGTATGCTGCTGTATTCAACTATGGGGAGATGACTGCTACTCTACTCAACGGCATCCAGCCTCCTTGCAACAGATATATCGTTCTGTGTGTGAAGGAGTGGGAAGACACCTGACTGCTACTGTACTCAACGGCATCCAGCCTCCTTACAACAGATATATCGTTCTGTGTGTGAAGGAGTGGGGAAGACACCTGACTGCTACTGTAGTCCACTGTGACTGCTACTGAGAATGACAACAAGGGAAGCCAGTGTGCATATTAAAAAGTCAAATTTCTGATTTAGATATGGGTACATATTCAGAGTTTGAAAATACTACTTATATTAAGACTGCCATTTTATTTTATTTGTTCTTTGTTTCCTATTAACTGCTGTCGGCGCTTCGGGTCACTGAGAAGCGCTTTATAAGGCGCCAGCGACCAATCTGTCCCCGGCCTGGGACTCTTCCCCTTTTCAATTTGCACCTGAACTTACTTATTATGTTTTTTTTTTTTATTCTACCTTATTATGTTTTTAAAAAAAAAATTATTGTACCTAAGGATGCAACATTTTGCAATTACCTGCTTGGAATTATCGTCCTACTTAGCCAAGTATGACATTATGATGTATTAATGTTGATTTGATGTTCTGTATGGTGTCTTGAGACTGTGGTTTAGTGATATTGATGGTTGAAATTACCAGGATGTGCCAAAAATGGCACAAAGTGGGGAATGTGAAGGGTAATTTCACATCCTCCCTCCCTCCTCCTCCCCCTCCTCCTCCTCCTCCTCCCCCTCCTCCTCCTCCCCCCCTCCTCCTCCTCCTCCTCCCCCTCCTCCTCCTCCTCCTCCCTCCTCCTCCTCCTCCTCCTCCTCCTCCTCCTCCTCCTCCTCCTCCACCACCCCATCCTCCTCCTCCTCTCCTTCCCTCCTCCTCCTCCTCCTCCTCCCCCTCCTCTTTTGGTGAAGTCAGGATTTCTGTTTAAAACAGAGCACTATTCATCTGCCCTGATAAGTTTGTCAAGGTCAGCGCCGGCTAGAAACCTTTTGGAGCCTCCCAGAGTTCTAAGGAATGCATCAAAGAAGGCGTCTCTATTCCACTGTGTTAAAACACATGACACTTTGCTTTTTGTCACTTTCACTCTGACAGACCTGTGAATATACACTCTGACAGACTGAAAGTCCGTCCGTATGGGCGTACTGTATATATTTTCTTTTCCAATAAACCTGTATTGTATTGTTAACGTGAGTAGTATTCATTTAACGTGAGTCTCTTTCTGCTCCTGTTTTATTATTTCAGAATGCCTAATTCGCAGTGTGACACTGTTTTAGGCTGCTGGATGTCCGTGGAGAACCTGGTGGTTTGCACTCTGATTTAAGGCCAATCTCTTGTCTCTGTATTTCATTTAACCATCCCTGGAGACGTCAAAAATCCACCACAGTAGGTATTCACAATGAGGATGAGGAAGCAAACTCCCGGACCGATACGTGCAGACCACACTGCCGTTCGCCCAGGCCCCGGTAGCAGCTGCCGCTGGCCCCAGCCGTGAGCCTCCGCCGCAGGTGAGCCCCCCGGCACCGATCAGTTCTCCAGCCCCGGCGGCCGCCGGGCCTCCGGCACAGATCGATTCGCTGCCCCCGGTCAGGGCCACTAGGAAGCGGGTTGCAAAGACCCATCATATATCGCCGTCGTCGCACAGCTCGGACGAGTCTGACGTCGACATTGATGTGGATCTTGACGAATGGACGCCAGGTAATTTCAAATCAAGGCATGTGTAACGCGAATATATGCATGTGTTTAGTCAATGTGATGTAACGTGAATGCATGTACGTGAGGTATCTCGTATGATCGAATGTTTGTAGATACATTGCAAGCTAATATATGCATGTGTAGCGTATGCATATTATCAGCGACTTTGGGTCTTTGAAAAGCGCTATACAAAATCAATGATTTATTATTATTATGTCGCTATATTGCGTCTGTAACGCGGGGTATATACACAGTAACGCAAATATATGCATGTGTTTAGTCAATGTAATGTAACGCGAATATATACACGTGAGGTATGTCCTAGTTACTCGTATGATCGAATGTTTCTATATGGCCATTGATGTTGAAACGCAACTAACTAACGCTGATTTCTTTTTTAATTTATAGGCAGATCGGGCAGGCGCAGGGTAGAACAAGATGGGGTCTGGCCTCACAACCGTCGACTGGGTATGTCAAGGAAACACATTTTGATTAGAACGACAACAACATGTTTATGATTTATGAAAGGTACAAATGGCTGCTTCTTATAATATGTGTTAGAAGCACATGTTGTTCAATCATGACATTGAGTGGGGGTTGTGAATATCTAACCAGGTGTGAGGCGATAGGGGGGGATGTGCTTTGATGTAAATGCTGGCTGGAGGTTTGGGGGGTTGGGAATGTGCTTTGATGTATGTACTGGTTGGACAGGACACAATGTCTATCTCTCTCTCTCTCTCTCTCTCTCTCTCTCTCTCTCTCTCTCTCTCTCTCTCTCTCTCTCTGTCTCTCTCTGTCTCTGTCTCTCTGCCAGCAACTTTGATGCAATTGGGGTGCCTTTGATGTGCTCTCTCTCTCTCTCTC